>NW_027278875.1:90000-256490 GCF_046629955.1 Centroberyx affinis
CATTAGGGTTACCTGTTGCTGATTTCATCTGTTATGTAGTTTTGGTTAATTTTCTAGATAAATACTATCTAATAATTACTCCTATGTGAGTAAACCTTCAATGACAAATAGCAACAATACTAATTTGATTAAGTCTTCCATCGCTATTTCCATCCTTGCTATTAATACAAGTGTGAAGAGGTTGGACAGCACTCTGCCTTCAAGAAAAGACAACAAGGATTAGCTGGCTGTCGTTCTGGCCAAGGACAGATTGCAGCCCTGCCTTGACTTCAGCTTGCAGAAAGGGAAACCGCGTGAGGTTACTGGGGAGATTATAGAGCTTGGCTTAAATAAAGACAATTACTCTTTCTCCTTCTGCTCTGTCTCTCCCTTTCTCACTCTGACCCTCTTTCTCTTGCTCTTTCTGAAGGAAAGCAATTTACTGTGATTCATGCAATGTAAGTGTAGGTGGTAAACAGTACCTACTACTCAAGCACCTGTTCCATTATTTTCTATAATAACAACCTTCTGTTGTTTCTCAATTGAAGTATTGTAAGATATGATTAGGCCCTTGGCTACACTTGTACACTTGTCTGCATTTACAGTCAATCATTTGCTGATATTGTAGACATCTGTTTTTCAGTTGAAATGTTTGACCTAACATTCCTGTGTCAGTTTGCTGATATTGCCTACACACTGTGTGCACAGGGGCTGCAAGTGAGCGGAACAGGGGAATGGTCATGGTGAGACAGGGTTGTCAAGCTGAAAAGTTAGATAATAGGGCTTGTCCTATGGTCCTGTGTGTCAAATATCCCATGTTGTCAGGGGGCCCAGTGTTCCTAGCAGCATGCCTACACACATACTGCACTACTGCACACTGTTGCTCTACCTTAGAGAGGTTGTTTGTGAAATTCATTCTTTTCAGAGTGCACAGTGTGTTTGGGTTACAATATGTCTGTTCGGTTTAAAAGTGATAAACAACTGTGTGCAGTGGCCATTTCCAGATATGTGCGTGCAGAAGCTGCAGAGGGCGTGACATGGGATGTTGAACGGTCAGAAAACACCACAGCCAGACAACGGTGTATCGGGAGGGGATCAGAGCCAATCCGCTGATCCTCTTTCCCCAGGGGCTCATCCAGCTTTGGAGCCACTTAGATCCCTGCACGATATATGAGTAAGAACGAGCACTGTCTCAGCCAAGCCCAAGGTTCCTCAAGTTCATTCTCTGCCTTATCTACTGAGAAAACTTTGTGTGTGTGTGTGTGTGTGTGTCCCTAATAAGTAATGTACCACAGTTCCTCCATGTGTGTCTGTGTGTGTAGCATCTTTGTGCGAGTGTGATAAGCAACATCAGATGTGTAGAAAAAGGTTTGTTTACAAGTGTGCAGCTACAACAATAAGTGGACTTCCACCTCCATAAATTCTTTTATTTGCTTACACATATTACATACATACAGTAGAGGTCATTTCGTTATGTCAAATGATCAATTTCTAATGTCTGAATGACAGCTCAATAGGATTAGTAGCACATTATTTGGTATCCCACAAATGTACGTAGACTGAAGGGTACTGCAACACGTATACCCCAGAGACGGGATTAATTAAAACTCAGTTTTCCATGATTCCACATTTTTGGACCTAACCCAGGATGCCTGCCCTGCAGCTCCTATGAGGAAAAGCAAGGTGTCATTTTCACCACCGGAGTCAAAACTGGCAGTGTAACCACTTTTATAAAAGTTCTTAAGGGCACATACAAAACATGTGCAGTAAGACTTTTTTACAATCTGGTGATTTCATACAAAACAAGTAAAACATGGCATTCGGGACACAGTTGTTGGACCAGTGAAGGTTTTTGCACAGTTTTGGCTCCAGTGACAACAGCTCTTCCTTGCTTCTCCTCAAGGAGCAGTTCTAGGAAGGGAGTTTCCAGGTTGTCTCAAAGCCATTCTGATGGGATTAGGGTCTTTGATTGAAGTCCCATTGATTAGAGGCGGTGACACCTTGCATAAGAGGAAGTTGAGAGTCACAGTTCATGCTTTAACGCTCACCCTGGGAGGGATGTTGCTAAAAGTGTTTCAGAAACCGCAGGGGGTTCACCGTCAACTCAAACGGCAGAACGGATCTAGTTTGAGTATAATTCAGGTTTACATGGAAAGATAGTTTGGGGAAATTCACCCAGTATTGATATCGCATAATAGTGGCATCCCTGAGGAGATTTTGGTGTGTATGTTTTCTCACTGTTGCATCAGGGAATAGTTCATCAGTCCTCAAACAAAATCTCTGTGATCAAATAGAGAAGCCGAGAACTTTGGCCTGTACCATGTCACATGATGCCGTATTTTCGGTAAGACTTCTGTTCTGCTGCCACAGAACAAACACAAGAGCCATCCCCTCACACAGATATGATAAGGCTTTGGTAGCCTGCCCTTCTCTTCTCCGTAAGAAGGGTATTTAAAGTCTAAAGCTGTGTGGATCTCAAAAGCTGGCTGACAATCAAATCAAATCCCATCAAATCTTCTTACAGGACAGGTAGATCTACTGTAGCCTGTTTGTCTGGCTGACTGCGCCTCCTTAGAACAAGTAGTGGTTGTTTTTACATCCTTCAAATCAGTTTTACGTTTCAGCTAAAGTTTAAATGTGTACATAATTTACATTTTACGATTGCTATGTCGTAAACTATGTTCATGTGCAATCATGCACAAGTTAAAGTAGTTATGTTTTGTGAATAATTATGGGCTTGTAGTTTGTCCTAAACATTGGTATAAATATGTTATAATATGCATATTACAATTTCCAGGTATTTTTTCCATTGGACACAAAAAGAACTTACAGCTTACAGGTGTTTAGCAAAGCTTACAATAAATTAACAAATGAATTCACACATTTACCTGATGCTTGAATGTGATTTTAGTATGCATTTGTTCACAGATACTGAACACCCTCTCTCCAAGCTTGTCTCAAACTTCCCATCCATAAAGACAAAGTACAAAATAGTTTCTCAGACAATTAATCAAAAAAATATATAGATATATTGCATATTAAAATAAATATACTCTCACACACCTCATCAGTGCCTATGTTGTTAGTAGAGTACATCAGCCCTTGTTGATTGAGCGTTGTTGTCACTTGCTACAATAGGAGCCGTTTTGCAAGTGATCCAAACTTCAAGTATTTTTACAGCATTAATAGATCCTTCTTTAGGTCACTCATCACCTTGCAGTTTCCCCTCTAATACTGAGTTTGTGTTCAAAGAATTCAATTCACAACTCATCATACTACTTTAACTGTTAATCAAAAAAAGAAACAAACACATTTGAACCCCTTGTTCCAATCCCAATATGTATAAAGTTACTTGATTTTTGTCGCTGCCTGCTCTCGCTCCCCCCATCCACAGCCTGCCACTGCCAACAATGTCAGTGGCAGCTAAGTGCATTGTGCAATCTACAGTCCTACAGTACAGTACTGTGAATTAACTGACTGCCAACAGGAACACTGTCTGAAAACTACTGCTTTGGCATGTATAAACCCTACATGCATCACATGTAGTATTCTATTTGATCTATTATATTGAGGAGTTTGTATCTGCATTTTAATTTCAATCCATAAGATTTGGGACATGTGCCTTGGCTACAGTGTTATGTTTATATCTGACCATTGGTTCTGTAGCGTTGAAAATGTTGTCTTCGTATATATAATGCAACATTCTTTTTCAAATGTTTATAGCTGTCTGTCATTGTAAGAAACAGAAGAAGAAGAAGATGAAGTAGAAGGAAGTTTCAAATACATCACATCCTCAGAGTCGAATGGCTTCTGTTCCTGTGACAGTCCCGTAGAGAACAGTCCTTCTCCATGATGTTTCTGACTCTTCCCTCTTTGGTTAGGCTGGCCTAATCCAGACTGGACTGGATAAGACCAGATCAGACCAGACCTGACTACACTAGACTAAAGTAGACTAGACCAAACTGGGCTGGGCCAGACCAGACTGGACCCAACCAGACAGAACCAGACTACACTAGCCTGGATTCGATCACACCAGACCAGACCAAGCTAGCCTAGCCTAGATCCAACTAGACCACATTCAGACCAGTCCAGAATTGACTGGGCTGGACCAGAACAGACTAGCATAGCCTAGATTAGACCTAACCAGACCACACCGGACTAGATCCAAGTTCCACTTAGCAGATGGTGCAGGTCTTTGACTTCCCTCCGTCATCACCTGTTGGACAAACACACACACACACACACACACACACACACACACACACACCACACACACACACACACGCCACACACACACACACACACACACACACACACACACACACACACACACACACACACACACACACACACAAACAGAAAGAAGGTGAGACTGATATGGGATGGTTCTCAACATGTAACAGCCACTGAAATATTACAAATGAGTTATCACTTGTCTATCAAGCCATTCACTGGACTAATCTAGGTCCATGGATCGATCCATCCATCCATCCATCCATCCATCTATCTAGGTCTTATACCTTTCTTCTCCTGCTCCTCCAGTTTCTTCTTCTCATCCTCGATGGCCTTCATCTTGGCATTGTAGACCTCTGCCAGCTCATTCCAGTGCATCCTGTTGTTGTTCAGGCCGTCAAACATGGGCTGGATCTCTTTGTGGAACCTGGAGAACTCCTGACCAGTGGAGAAAAAACACACTGAATGTCAATCTGTGTGTATGTGCACACTGAGTGGTGCTTAGAAGGGGATTGCATGTGTTAGAGGACAATATGTGTGTTTGCTTGTGTGTGTTCACGTGCACATGCATGTGTCTATGTGTGTTCTTGTCCAAATATGCTGTTGGGTGATATACAGCTAGCTAGCTGACATTCCGGTTAGGGCTGGCTGAATTCAGTGGGTTCTACTCTGCTTTCTGTTATTCAGCCTCAGATGGTTGGCACATTGGCACAACATCCTCCTCCTACACAAGTCTCTGGCACAACACCCACCCGCCACCCCCTCACCCCTCATGTCCCCCTGAGCTACGGTGGCCTGTAATTGACGTAAACTATGAAGTTGCATTTTCACAATAGAGACAAGTAAGCTAGCTAATTAGAGCAGAGAGCCAACAGAAATGTCTGCTAAAAGATAATATATCACAATGCAAAATACTGTGTTTGTCAGTTGCTTTCCTAGCTTGAGAACAAGACATTTCGCCTTTGTAGCTGAGATGTTTTGCGACGCTGGACATCGTTGGGCAATGGAAAATGTGTGCAGAAAAGAATGTGTGGGGAGTAGGTGAGGGAGGGGACTGGGGGTGTTGTGAAATTTCAACAGTTGGGGACTATTTGTTCCAAAACAGAGTACAGGCCAGAGAGTGAGTTTTGAAAACCAGAAACTTCAGCACCTGGCGAAATAATCAGTGAATCACTGGTATTGATAAATAGCCCTATAAATCCCCTGCAGATATATTATTGTTATTTTGTGCTACAGGGCAGTGAAAACCTTATTTAACTTTAATCTCCTTTATAACGCAAGTGCACTCTATTCTCCAATATACTTAAATATAATATTTAGACACAGTGTACACAATGTTAGAACCACCTTCTTAATACTGAGTTGCACGCCCCTTTTGCAAAATCCATGCCTCAGTTGTTTCATGGCTTAACATCCTTCATTAAGCTGCCGTCTCCCCCTCATCTATATCAACCCCTCATAACTACACTCATCTCTTTTCTTAGGATCATAAACTTATGGTTGGAGAGGTAGATAGTCAGAACCATTCATTACCTTGTATACGAACGCGCATACGAAGTCAATGAAACCGCACTGCATCTTAGGTAGCTGTTCGGCACAATTTCTGTCCATCATGGGCTGTGAGAGAGAGAGAGGAGAGTTTCAGATCAGAGAGAGGCAGACAAGAGGTTTTGGGATGATAACTCTGAGAAAACTGAACTGATATATAAAGGTTAAAACAATTCAAAGAGAAGAGAAGAGAAAAGAAGAGAAGGGAAGAGGAGAGAAGAGAAGAGAAGAGAAGAAAAGCGATGAGAAGAGATGAGAAGAAAAGAGAAGAGAAGAGAAGAGAAGAGAAGAGAAGAGAAGAGAAGAGGAGAGAAGAGAAGAGAGGGGAAGAGTAACACGGGTAAGACCCTTACAATGGGTTGTTGGTCCAGAACGTTTCTCTCCAAGTCTCCCTGTTCCCAGAATTCAGCAGCGACCATCAGAGCCACCTGAAGAGAGACAGACAGAGACAAATAAAGACGCAGATAAATAAGTGACAAAAAACGTAATGGAAAAATTTAATATGTAGGACATCTAGTAATCTGTTAGTGGTTTGGACATGGGGTTCTTGGACGCTTCTTGAAGCTTAAGGGGGATCGAGCCTTAGCTGTTTCTGCCCCTCGACTCCCCCATTACATCATGTCCTCCCCATCCATCAGTTAATTCAAAACCTGTCTCAAAGCATAACTCTGTTTTTTAGCCTTTGGCTCTGTTTGACGAGACCGTGTGTGCGTGTTTCTGTCTGTGTTTGTGCAAGTGATTTTTGTTTTTCTGCTCTGTATTGCTTGTCTGCATTGTTTGTTGTAATATCTTGTATGCACTTTGGTCTATGATGGTTGTTTTCAATGTGCTTTATCAATGAACTTGATATGACTTGACTTTTGAGCCTGTGTCTAGGAAGATAAATTCAGCGCTTCTAAAATGTTTGAGAGCAATGTGTTGAAGTTCGTGACCTCACTAAATCTTTCTCTTACTGTTTCTTAATCTCAAAATGGGTTCTGTGCCTGTTTCTTATTGATTCCAACGTGACAAAAATAATAATGTAACCTGGACTGTAAAGGTTCATTTTTGTACTTGCCATTCCTTTACTACCTATGTGTTTTAACGACTTCCTGGCTTCACTTTCTACTGTTGTAAGTCATTGTGTGTGAAGGCTGTGAAGGCAACCCACCTTGCTCTGTACCTCCCAGGGCTTGGTGATGGCTGACAAGTCGCAGCCTGTCATCATCATGGCCCTGGAGCAGACAGAGACACAGAAATAGATAGTCAGACGTCAGACACAGAGAGAAACAGACAGACAGAAAGAGAGTAAGAGAAGGGAAGGCAAGATGGTACATTGCTATTTATATTGGTCATTTGTCAGGCATGTAATGAAGACTCTATGAACCCTACATGCATATTATTTCTCAGTTCAAATATATGCAGTATGGTGTAAATCCACTGGAATGGTTTAGTCCTAAAATGCTATATATACATTTTTGGAAAAGTTTTGTTACCTGAAATGCATCGATCAATTTATCTAAGCTATAGATGATTCCATCAACAAATGTGTTACTATCTTAAAGTATACTGGAATGCTTGTTTTGGAGTCAACTCCATGTGTTTGCATCTCATACGTACATGATAATTTCCTTCCTGATGGGGTTGTTGGAAATATAGGCGATGGACTCCTTCTCATCTGGCATTGGCTCTGTGGCATTCACAATATTTTGGAACATGGTTCTCTTTCTGTATGTGGACAAACAGGCAGACAGACATACATACAGACAGACAGTCAGTAGGTGCACAAATTGATTACACAAAACTATTGAATCCTTATGTTGTCAATCGAACCCAAAAGAAGGGCACAGACAGGCAGGCAGACAGACATTGATTGGCTGCAGCTGAACTTTTAAACAACATCGTCCATCTTCAGCCAATCGCCTGCTGGCATTGCTATCTATCGATCACTGTAACACTACTGGCACTACAGCTAGCTGTCTGCCACTTCAAATCAGCTATCGGACAGTAACACGGTAGTTGCTAGCGGTCTGAATGCATTCAGTGTATTTCAGGAAACTCACTTGAAGTAAAGGGCCAGATCAGTGGCGATGATGCAGACATCAAACAAGTGCTGCACAGTCTCAAACTGACGCTTCTGGAGGTTGCAGAAGATGTTCAGGCTCTGGGAGAGACAATGAAAAGTGGTTATGTGTGTGTGTGTGTGTGTGTGCGTGTGTGAGTGAGGGTTAGTGTTTAGCACAACCGCTAATGTCTAATTATGATTTTACACATCACTCCAACTTGCAGTCTTTAGATAATCAAGCTTGAAAACATCACTCATCTGAAAACTGAAAATGCACACGTTTCGTGCAATAAATACTGTCATATTTATACTATAATACTATAAACTACTGCAATTAACACTGTAACTGCTTAAAAAAATAAGATGCAGTAATGTGTTGTACCTCCTCAGCCATGAGCGTCTTGCTGTACTCCAAATGGTGCCTCTCCATAATGGAAGAACCATGAAGCTTGGCCAGAGGAGCCGCACTCCTACAGAAAAACAGAGAGAGAGAGGGAGATGGTTACTTACACACAAGTCACACATAAAGATATGCTAAACATTCACTCACTCACACACACACACACACACACACACAGAATGAAAGTTTGACTTGCTTTGTCTGGTAGAGGTTATTGGTTCCTCTGTGGTCGATATCATGGCAGAAAGCAGCAGCCACCATGGCAAAGGCATCCAGATCAGAGTAGTACTTCCTCAGTTTTCCTGTCTGTGGGAGAGAGAGAGAGAGTTACAGAAAGTACAGAAAGAGACAAGTCGAGAGGGAGATACAAACTGTAAGTAGCAAGACACTGGGCACACATTAATAGTCATTTTAAGGATATTCATAATGCCTTGCAATGCCGTTGTGTGATTATTAACACACATTATGGCCTGTATTTCACCTGTAATGAGGAAATTTCCAATTAGCCTTTTGAAGAGATAAAGCATTGTTACAAGCTTGTTTAAAGATTTGACTGACTCATGTGCTGTTATAACACATGGAGTGTAGCGTACTAAATACTAGGACCAACTTCTCTCTCCATGAAATAGACTGACCAGTCTTCAGTCATGAAGCAGAAATGTGAAAGAAGGGGAAGAGATGAGGAAAAAGAAGGGAATTTTTAATCCTTTACAAAAGTGAAAGCTTGTGCAAAAGGGGGCACAACTCACGATTAGGACGGCGCCCTATTAATTTGTACACTCAATGTAGGTCCAACACAGAGAGAGGGAGGTAAGGGCCAAAGCATTACATTGGTGTCCAGCTAAGTGTAGTCATCATGCAGTAAGCTGTAGGTATTGTGCAGCAGATGTGCATACCTGCAGCAGACAGAACATGGTGTGGCCTACGTTGAAGCCGTGCCTCCAGTTGTGGTAGGTGATGCTGCGGTAACCCTTCCTCACTGTGTACATCCACCTGGTCAGAGTCTGAGAGGGGGAGAGAGAGAGAGAGACAGGGAGAGAGAGACAGAGAGAGAGAGAGAGAGAGAGGAGAGGAGAGGGAAACGGGTGTGACACAGAGAGCGAGGAGGTGAGAGAAAGGATGTGTGAGAAGGATGGAATATGTTACCAGGGATCATTCTACAAATGCATGAAATTATATGACATGATTTTTATATCTACGGATATCTGCAGTGAGGAATCTGGACTTTCTGACTGACTGAATGACTGACTCCCTGGCTGACGGACAGAGCTGCTGACCTGCAGGCACACTGACTGACTGACTGACTGACTGACAGGCCTCCTGATTGAACGAGCAGCTAACCGATAGAATGACTGGATGATAAACGACTAGATTTTTTAAACTGCCAGACTCGCTGACTGACTGAATAGCTGACTGACCTCTGCGGGGACTTTGAACTTTTCGACTACGTTGAGCTCGAAGAACATGCGGATGCCGGCTTTGATAAGTTCAAACTCTGAGGAGGGGAAGTCACTGAAGGAGAACAGGTACAGAGACTCTCCGTTGACGTTGTCAGCCAGCGGGCAGGTTGCTCTCTGCACAAAAACACAACACAGTCCACATAGAAATCATCCAATGAAGTACAGCATTTTTCTTTGTTCAATACTCAAAAAGCACAGATGACTACATCCTCTGAAATGTTAGTGCTTTGTGAGTAAAAGGACTTAATTTCTTTATCTTCAAATCCATTCCGGATTACTTAAATGTTGCTGGGTATAAAGGAATTATCAGTCGTTTTTATATTTTTTATATTTGTCTTACACCAGAATGGAACGTTGGTTCCATTCTGGTGTAAGACAAATATAAAAAATCACAAAATCACCTTTCCGAATTTTCAAATATTTTTTTGTCTTGCCTGTACATGTGATTTTTGCTGTGTGAGTAAACGACGTGCTGTACCCCAAAAATTCCACCAAGTCTGTATGGTAATGGTAAAGTGAGTAACGATTAATGAGTAATGTATTAAGTTTCTGAACTGAGGTTTTTAAAAACATACCAATAGTTTATACATCTCCTTCTGGTCGCAGTCCTCTGGATCTGCGTCAAACTTCTCTTTGGTGTTCTGGTTAAAAAACAGAGAACAATCATCTGTAATGACATTTGTGTTCAAGACATATAGCTGATGCTCACTTCTAGATTGTCAACAGTACAAGCCATTAGTAAAGAGCACAAAGGTGCTAAAGTCACAGTGCCCAGACAATAGATGTAATATTCTTGTGTCCCTAGAAAATTAGTTTTTAAATGGAGAAGGGTGGAGTAAAGTAATAACTGCCAAGCAAAGAACATGTTTAATGATGAGCCAAAATCATGTTCATCATGATATCATGTTTTCACATACATAATTACAATTATCTATCCAATTATCATCATCTCTCCCATTGGCAACCTATTAACCCACACTTATTACACATTATTGGATGAAGGACAATTTTCCATTGTATCAATAAAGTCTATCATGTCGCATCTGATTTTATTGATGTAAAACTCAATGCGGGTCTTAAATACTATCCATCAGACCCAGGGTTAGTTAGAGTCAAGTGTGGTTTTGTAATGTTGCCATTACACACCATAACACAAAGTCGGTGAGTGACTACTTTGCTCAAGGTTTGAGATACTACCTAAATTACTGAATTGGGAGAAGAAACCCAGGTTAACAGTATGCAGGCAGTCCAGTAACTACTGACCAGGATGGACTGCACCTCATCTGTGGTGCATCTGGTCTGGTACAAGAGCATCTCCTGGGCAATGTCTTTCCTGTACTCCATGCGGTTCAGCCTGTCGTAGGTGTCACAGTTCAGCACCGACCAGCCCAGGAACTGTGTCAGGGCCTGGAGAATACACAGTGAATGAATGAGTGGATGGATGAATAAAAAACATTAGATATTTTGTTGTAACATTTTGTTTGCTTTTTTATTGATAGGGTGAAAGACCAGGGAAGAATGAGTCCAGAAATAAAGAGACAGACAGAGTAAGAGAGAGAGAGACACACAGACAGTTGGAGAAAGAGAAAAAGAACAGAAAGCATAAGACAGCAAGGGAGAGAGAGAGAGAGAGAGAGAGACAGAGAGAGAGAGAGAGAGAGAGAGAGAGAGAGAGAGAGAGAGAGAGGAGAGAGAAAGAGACTAAACAAAAGGCACTTGAACTGCCTAATGTCCTGCCATAATCACCATGATATATTAAACATGCTAATGACATCATTAATTAAGGTAATTACAGCATTAATTAGCAAATATTTCTATGTCAACATTCTTGTCTTCACATAACACATGGACGGTATTAATATGAACTCCATATCGTAAAGCATTAAGGAGTCATAGTAGTTTCGAGAACATTTTTTTTTTCCTCATTAATATGTAAATTCATGCAGTGAGGTGCTCCAAAATCACATCATCAGATTATAGGGGGAACCTGTGTGTGTAAGTATGAAGTTTCTATCATTGTTCTTGAGTTACTGAGTTCACAAGAAGGTATCTCCACACAGACATATAGATAGATGCCTCCATGACGACATAATGTCCTACATACCATGTACCATGGTAGAGGGGCATAAAAAGTTATAAAGAAAGAGAGAGAGAGAGAGAGAGAGAGAGAGAGAGAGAGAGAGAGAGAGAGAATGCACAGAGGCTGACCTCAGTGATCTGTTCATCGTGCTCATCAAACGGTTTGCCATCTTTCCTGTTGAAGAAAGTGGCGATGCCCACGATTTCTTCCTTCTTGTTGACGATGGGCAGCGACAAGACGTTCTTG
Organism: Centroberyx affinis; assembly: GCF_046629955.1. Lineage (NCBI taxonomy): Eukaryota > Metazoa > Chordata > Actinopteri > Beryciformes > Berycidae > Centroberyx > Centroberyx affinis. Next base: position 101,991 of record NW_027278875.1, read on the forward strand.
ATGATAAAACCTGCTTCGTCCACAGCCTCTTTCTGAAAAACATTAGAAAACAAATGTGTTGAAGCATGCAATCAGTTCTTGCCGGGTTTCCATACTGCATTGAAGCTGTTTGATACAAAATCTGCATCTTACACGAATAAAATGATCGGCTTCATTATCAGAGCGGGAGGGCTGTGTGTGTGTTTGTATGTCAGTGTATGTCATCTATGTGTATTGGACTGTGTGTGTATGTGGAAAGAAAATAAATAGACAATATGAGTCTCCTTACTTGGAAAGTGAAGTAGTCATCTGCAGCCACATTCATCATGTTGCAAATCTACAGGTGGTGGAAAAACAGTTCAGTCACATAAAAACAGAATTGAAGTCAACCTCTTTGTTACAATTATTTACAATTATGGCACTTTAGTATATTAACTTATGTTTTCCTCGTTAATCATACAAGGGAGCATGATTAAACTGATTAAACTGATTAAACTGATTAAACTTTCCATTGTAAAAAATCAGCTGCATTTAGATATGCAGTGCAAGAACAATCATCAGTCTTTACTTGTGAGTTAACAAATGTGCAGGTTTACAGAAAAGCTTATTATCTACAGTGTATATTTATGCGATATCATGTCATAAATTCAATGCCATAAATTGACTCTCAGTCCTACCAATTCACAACCTGTAGATGCCTCATATAGATACAGTTAAATATAGATACTGCACATAGTGATAAAACATAGTGATATGTCTATGTCTGTCTATTATATCTCATATCACCTTGTTGATATGTCCCTGTACAGATTTCACCAAGTCCGTTCCTTACTAAGTCCTTATTATTCTTCCTTAACAAATAAAGTGATTCTGACACTGAACAGCCCTGAGCAGCCATAAGAGACTTACAAAGCCATTCTCTGCCACATAGGTCGGTAGTCCACTAACTAAAGCCCAGTGATCTGCAGGTGGACCACTGAAAAGCGAGAGAGAGAGGGAGAGAGAGAGAGAGAGAGAGAGAGAGAGAGAGAGAGAGAGAGAGAGAGAGATACAGTTATGTGAGCTGGGTTAAGCACCTTATTCCCTAAGAAGCTTGTTAAACAATGCTGACACTCGTACAGATGTAGCCTCTCTAGAAGTCCCACTTTTAATGCAAGCTTGCTAAATATTGCTTCACTTTTTCCCCATCACAAATAAAAATTACAATTTTACTTTGAAAATGAACTCTTCAAGACCAAATGTTAGCAGATTTATAACACCTAGCCACCACTACTCACGGTATGACTTTGATTTCTTCTTTGGCTTCCAGGAGGTAGTCAATGATCTTGTAAAAGTTGACTTCCTACAGAAAAATCAAACACCTTTTAGCCATTATTGATCAAAGCATCAATCTATGCAAGACTATAGAAAAGTCGAACAGAGTAAAATTTAAAGTGCCATAAGTATAACTATGAGTGCATACGCTTTCAGACTGACAAGCAAAAACTCAACTGAATTAGATGACAAAAACTAAATGACAACAACATTTAAAGAGGAGGAATATGATTTTCAGAATGTGAAAGGAATCAGTAGAATCTGTTACCCTGCCGTCCGGTGTCTTTGGTCCCTTATAAGGTTCCACATCTCCCAGTTTCACTGGCCACTCATCATAGAATTCCTGGAGGAACAAAATGCAGACATTTAGTTTAGTTTATTGAACAGTTTTAAAAACACATGCATCTCAGTATTATCAAGGCTACCACAAAAACCCAAAGATTTATTTCCATTGTAGTCCTTGGGTTTAAAACACAGACAAAGACACACAGATCTGAAGAATTTCATTCTGAATGAGATATTCACCATGTGAAAAAAAAAAAAAGGCAACCTCTCGTACAGTATTATTGCTGGCAGAAAAGTAGAGAATTTTGTTAAGGTTATCAGCTACCTGAAGACCTCTGCTTACAAAATAGTAAAAAAAATAAAATAATTATTCATGCATTTTTTCTTATCAATGGATATATAGCATTTGGAGATGAAAATAGTCCCTACAAAATCCATCAAATGCATCTTACTTACTCAATGACTTGAGTGAATTCTCTACTTATCTCTATTCATCCTCATTTATCCAAAGATCTCAGAGGCAGACAAACCAAGTGAGAACTATATAGCATATAGTATAAATCATAAAGCAAGAGCACTTATATCCACTTATGTACCTTGGTTAGTATTGGGAATGCTACTTCTACTATTATTCCACAACATTGGTAGTAAAATTGTTTTAAATTGGTGAAATTCGTCTTTGGCTATTTAGGCCCACAGCCATGAATACAATGTATTCCTTCCTCTGTGTAGATTGTAATGTATTCTTCCAGACCAACCTTCTCTTTGGTCATGTCCAGCAGGCCCACTGAGTACCGCTCGCACTGCAGGTAGGTCCTTACGGTGTAGAGCGCTTTGTGGAACTGTCTCTCAATGTCTGTCAACTCCTCAAACACTTTACTGGCCGACCAGAGCAGCACCTAGCCAAGCGAACAGGAGAGAATGCTGGGAATTAATTGTGTAGCTGCGGCATCCAGTATGAGCTTTGTTAAGTGCACTAGAAATACCACAATATGAATTTCTGCAGTCCTTGAGTGTTGCTTTTAGATGAGTTGGACAGCATTAGTTGTGTATCATACCTCATAAAACAAAGGAGTCATCATTCATTGCTTGAATAATCAAGTAAGAATTATAATTTTCGTCCACATGTTAATGATGAGCTTGTGTCGGTGAGATGTTGTAGGTTGTATCTGTCAATGTAGCGTAAGTCTAATGTAGGTGAATGTAGGTCTTATCAGTGCTGATAGCAGGTGAACGGTTGTGGGCCTAATTCAGTGAAACATCAGGGATGGCTCTCACCACAGTTTCCTAGCTCAAAGGCTACTTGGAGCCGATGCTGTGTGTCTGTAAATGTTTGTTTGTCAGATGGCAGCAGTTCAGTTTACCTGACTCCTTCTGGACTCCACGTTGAACATGTAGGCTGTGAAGTGCTGCAGGGCGATGACTTGGGCAAAGTTCATGTACTTGTGGAAGAACTAAGAACCAAATCAGATTAGAGTTATTGCTGTTGTCATGTGAAAAATATCAAATTTTAGTGATTTTCATGTTTTAACTCCCCTTGAAGGATTACATGGTTCTTTGCATGTCCCTTGGCCTTAAGCCTTTCAAAACCCCACTGAAACTAAAATTTATATGGTAGTCAAGCTAAAGACTGAAGGTTTTTCTGTTTTCATTAAGTTTTCACCTGGACTTCTCCACAAGAAAAGAAAGAAATAAACTCCCTGGTCACTAAACATTTCTCTCTCTAGCCCACTTATGTGAATAGAGAGCAGATCTTGCATACTAATACAGTGATGAGGTATCAGATCTTGTATACGTAGTGATTTGATGGTTAGGGCCCATATATGTTGAGCACTTCCCCCAGTGATGTTCAGCCTAGACTTGCTCCACTGACCATGAATGATTCATTTTGTGGATTCAAACTATTTTTGTCTTAAAGTGAGCTTCACACAGGTGATATCAGTTCTAGTGCATTCAAATTACAGAAAATTAACCTGGATATTTTGTAAAAAAATCAACTTTTCCATTTGTCCCAATTCATTCTCAATGGGAGTGTACCTCAGAGTGACACTGAAGATCAGTGGTAGGACAAACTGTCCTCTCTTGCTTCTGACTAGGTCTGATATAGACCATGGGGATAACATATTTCAAACCTGATATTCAATGTTGGGTTATTCCTTTTCAAGTCAAATGTTCAAAACAGCAGAGCAAGAGCAATTGGGCCAAGTGACTTGGCTCTGATTGGCTCACACTAACAGAATGGCACCCTAGTGGCCAAACTTAGTTATAATAGTAACAATCTTTTTTTAGTTACAACTGTAAAATGGCTGAGCAGAGTTTCTCAAAAGTAGTGGATGAGGAATAACCATACGGAATCCCAACAGCTACTAGAGGTAGCAGCTATTATAATTTAGCTGGTACTTCTTAATTAAGACAGAGTACAATGAGAAAATGTGTCTATCAAAAAATCAGGTTAAATTTCTGCAATAGCCCATGTGCCCATCATCAGCCAAGTGTCCTTGTGCAAGACTCAAACCCCACTGCCTGCTCGCTCACTGTAAGTGACTCTGGATGAGACCGTTAGCAGAAGTCTGTATTCTTACCTTCTCGTCTTCCGGGGAGAACGCATCAGCTCCTATTTTGTTTAGTGCCATGACAACTCCAAGGCACTCCTTCTCAGCCATCAGAGGGAAAGTGAGCATGCATTTGGTCTTGTACCCAGTCTGTTTGTCCACAAAGTCACTGAATTTTTGATTCTGGATCATGAAAAAAAGAAAACTGTGGTTACTGTGAGAAGTGTCAGGTCTGTTTAAGTCCAAAGGTGAACTTAGAACAACATCACAAACACACAACATGACATAATTTTATATATGACACTATGAGCTCAAATATTTTTTTCATGTCAACAAAATCTCAATATTTTATAACTTTTTATATGAGCAAGAAAAAAGGCAAATCACATTGCTCATTCATTCTGTTGTTTGCAGTTCAAGTTGCTTTCCATATGCTGATGTTATTTTTAAATAAACAAACTAGGAGTGTAATCAAATTCCATCTACATTTTATCCCTGGTTGCACTTGGCAGCAGATGACATAGGCTCCCTTCACATGTCATCATTTGGTGCTACCATGTTTTAGAGATGGGACACTACAGAGAGGAGATGGACCAGTATACAGGTATATTATCATATTCTTCAGTGTATATATTTGAGAAAATAATGTGCATTACAGGTTTCAAATCTAAAATCCAATTCTTTTTGCCAGTTTGAACCCTGTGCAAGTTCAAAACTATTAGAGAAAGACATTTCCAGGTAATTTATTTATTTTCCAAACATTTAGTATGTAAGTTAGATAAGCTATAAAAATCAAGCATCATCTTATGACTGAAATTCATTTAAACTGTCTTGTTGCAGCTTGTGTATTCAGATATGTATTTAGAAGCACCTGTCCCTTATTAGTTGTTTGTGAATAGAAACAAATGTCAAAACAGAACAATGGCCCATAGTCTATTAGCTTGTCTCACCATATTTGGGAATCTAATTTTGGACTTATTTTCTCAGTGCTGAAGCTAATGAATTTCTACATTAATAAAATTATTTAACACAGTCCTACCATTTCAAATGCCTCTCAAGCACTCAAATTTCAGATTGATCAATAATGAATTAAATCAATATTGGCCTAAAATGAATTAGATCAATATTGGCCTAAAAGTGTGTTCATTGTGTTAAACACCCAGTAAGCCTACGGGAAATTACGCACTAATAACTATGAATAGGTTATGGAGACTTGTGAAACTTTTTTTCAGCTTTGCACGCACACGCACACCTACTGTCGCGAGTAATTTCTTGGAGAGTGCGCACGCTACAGAGATGCGCTTCATGGATCTCTTACCTTTGTAACGTCTGGGACATTCTGTGGCTTTTTGCTGTGTGCGGTGAAACCAACAATACCGATATCGAGAGGGAACACAATTTCAGCCTGGGGATTGACCAGGTTTGACTCATACTTGGATGTTGGAGTCACGTCAAAGAGGCAAGTGGCGAGCTCAGGTACTCCGTTTCTAGACCGGCATGAATAATAACTGAGCCTATCGGTTTGCAATATCAAGCAAACTCTCTGCAACACTTTATGAAGGCTTTGCTCCATTGTGCCCGGTGTCTGCAATTCTTGGACCAGTTCGAAGATGATGGCGGCCTCTTGAATAGAGTTAACATCCTTGAAGGAAGCAGTATCTTTGACATCGACAGGTGCAGAAAAGGCGGTCGCCAGCGCGTCAGCGCGCAACTTCTTATCAAAGTATTCTTTGGCGAACTGCGGGTTGTTCTCCAGGTATTTCTCCACACTATCCTTGTCTGCCATGTTGAACTCACGTAGTTTTTTATTCCCGTCCTCTTTTACAAAAGCATCACCTATGGAGAAATAAAACACTGGAGAGGGAAGCTGTGCTGTGGCCTATAGGGTTGGGTTGATCAGTGGCCCGCGTTGGTGCGGACGTGCATCCTCCTCCACTGTCCCTGAAGAAATCACTAAAGCATCCAGCAGCCACCGACAGACAGAACATGGCAGACTGGGGCTTAGAGGCTGAAAGGATCAAAGTGGCCGCTAATTAATGTGACGTCATGACATTAAAACCCCTGCTCTAAGCGTCCTTAACCCGCAAATCCTAACGCTGATCATTTTATATCGGGCAATCCTCCCCATCGGAGGGAGGAAGCAAGGGAGAGAGTGAGAGAGAGACTGTTGTCAGGTCAAATGCCAGGTTTGAGGCATATAGGCAATACATTATGCATGGATGTGATCAGGACAGTGATGGAAATAACGTGGAGGAAAAGCAAAAAAAGTGAATCTTCACTGGAATTCATTAGAAGTTGGGTGTCCAAAAATCCCTGAAACCAGGGGGCAAAAAGAGTGAAAAATCACATTTCTGAGTGTGGCAGCATCAGGGGCTCAGGTGTCCTGGGGGCGTGAGAGTTGCAAACTTCTACCATCTTATTTCTCTCAGTCATATTGCCTGGTGGGTCTCCATATGTCAGTATTTCTTGCATAGTTAAGAAGGATGCATTTCTTTCTATCTGTCCAGGGGAGGTCTGCTGTGTATGCACATCTTTTTCACCAACACCTCTTTTCTCATCCATGCAGTTACCTAAGAGTTTCCCAGTACAACCACAGCCTTCTAGTGTTGGCCACTCAGCATCTCCATTAGCTTGCTGAATGCCTTGCTGAAGAGCACCTCAATGGTTGCTGTATAAGGAAGAGAAAGTGTTGCTCTCACTTTCCCTGCCCAGAGGGTTCTAAGCCAGTTAGGAGATTCACACCAGAACCTTCCAATTACAAACCTGCATGTCTAACCTTTAGCGTACCACAGCTCCATTTAACGTTCATTAAGGCAACAATTTGTGCAAATAAGAGGGTTGACATCGCCGTTCATTCCCTCAAATAACCTCCTAAGTGTGCCAACCCCACATTAGGTATTACCTCTGTTCAATCCTTGTTTTTGTTGCTATGGCTAAGGCAGTACTTAGTGACAGCCACTGGCAATGACTCTGTTCACAGCCATTGATATCTACGGCTGTGGCTGTGTGTTCTGGGAGCTGTGTTACTGTGTGCTCTAATCAAATCACCACCATCATGGACGTATCGGTTCTGGGACTGGAAACCGGCCAATTAGTGAGACTTGGAGTTCTGAGAAGAAGGCACTAAACAAAAATTGCTTGCTATTATTAACCAAGCACACTGTCTGGCTGGCAGGCTGGCAAGACAAGGAGCTCCCTTCTATTTTCTGCTGTGGGGATTAAGGAGAGTTCATCAACAAAGAAGCACATAAGGTGTGTGTGTGCGTGCGTGCCTGCCTACGTGTGTGTGTGTGAAGTAGTGTATTGGGAGAGACTGCTGGGTGTGTGTGTGTGAGAGAGAGACACACACACACACAGACAGAGCACGGTGGGAGGGCTGGGGACACTAGTTCATCTAGTCGAGGAATATAAGAAGCATGTCATTAGGACTTACCAATGCCAATTTAGTAGAAGTGATTATAAGAAGTGAGAGGGAGGCACCAAAAGTAGTTGTTACTGACCATTTATTGAGACAAAACCTAATAGGTGACCTGACTATGGTCTATGCGTTTTTGTCACCATAAAAGATTAAAAGATGGCCAATAGATATGGATAAAGTAACAAAACTCATAAGCTAGTTGGTTGACATTCCATACTTTTGGCGATGCAAGCTCTTCTGTTGCTATGGCGCTCTAGCCTTGACATTTTGCTATATTGTGACTATCAATATATTTTTCTGCTGTTGTTTTTATTCGTTTTTTTTATTTGGAAAGTTTTTCACATTTTTCCTAGTAGGTGTGAGCATTTTATCTGTAATCAATAGTTCTCTGGCCACAGTTATTGTTGTTTTGTCCCCAACAATAAAGAGGTGGTAAGTCTGCGTTTCTTTGTTTATTCATTTGTTTTTCTGCTCGTCTGTCCATCCATCACGTGATATTGCACACATCGCTGGTCTGATTTTGACAAAATTTGGGGGAATGATGCATCGCACCATTGTGTTCTGACATTTTCAAAATTGCACTTGATTGGTTCAAGGAGGGCACTACATCATCCATTCGTTCATCCATGTGTCACATGTAATTTATCAGCCACCACTGATTGGAGTTTTACGAAACTTGAAACTTGTTTTTTCCCACGGCGCAGCCGAGGGCATCAGTCAGTCAGTCAGACAGTCAGTCAGGCAGTCAGTCAGGCAAGCAGGCAGTCAGTCAGTCAGACAGTCAGTCAGGCAGTTAGTCAGGCAGGCAGTTAGTCAGTCAGTCAGGCAGGCAGGCACACAGTCAGTCAGTCAGACAGTCAGTCAGACAGTCAGTCAGGCAGTTAGTCAGTCAGTCAGGCAGGCAGGCAGGCAGTCAGTCAGTCAGGCAGGCAGTTAGTCAGTCAGTCAGGCAGGCAGGCAGGCAGTCAGGCAGTTAGTCAGTCAGTCAGGCAGGCAGGCAGTCAGTCAGTCAGGCAGGCAGGCAGGCAGTTAGTCAGTCAGTCAGTCAGGTTACGCTTAGTGAGATGTCGCTTCCTGAGATGGCCTCTAGAGGGCGTCTCTGTCTAAGAGATGGCCTCTTGCCTATGGGCTAAATGCCCCATTCAGTCTCATACACTCATAACGCCATATTGGATCCCACACAGAGCCACACTTTTCGCTATGAATTTACAGACATCTACATCTTCTTCTGTCCTATAATAGATGATCCGTAAGTTGCTGTCCTACAAACCTTAACGGTAGGTCACGTTATTACCTGTGGTGTGTGACGTTGGTGGACTAGATAATTTAACAGATAAACGTGTCATGCTAGCTGAGCATTTCTCCTGTCATCAGCATTGGGCTTCCAGGGCTTTAGCCGGGAATGTTTTTTGACTGGCCCCGAGTCTCTTGACAGAGGAAACAAATCTAGGCTATATCAAGGGGGTCATTGGGCCGGAATGCACCGGTACGCCGTTCCGGTTCTGAAAAACTAAATACAGAGCAGTACCGGGGGTTGTACCTGTTTTCGGAGCTTAAACTACTGGCTCGGTTCGTTTTATGACCAGAGTTTTCCGGTTGGGCAGTGTTTGAACCTTCATGTAACCATTTGGCCAAGACACATGAATGAAGTTGAGAGTGAAGATGCGCAAATCTATACATTTAATGCTATTAATCAATGCTATCAATCAAACTACAGTATATGTATTTGCAAAGGGGTTTCAAAGTGTGTCATATCACATTTGGCCGTGCTCTATAATGTTGCTGTGAGGACAGATTGGCAACTTTGTAAACTGCAATATCTCAGGCATCTGTGTGTGTTCAGCCCATGGTCTTGGACCCCACTACTGGCCGCTTGTGGCTATATTTGACTATTTGACTCTTTTTGTCTTTTCTTCTGAGAGCAAGTTTGTCTTGTTTTGGAAACTCCACACCTGGAACTAACAATAACTATATTATTACATTCAAAGGTTTGCACACATTTGTTTGTTTCAGGTTCTCAGAGTAACAGACATAAGCCAAAAGAACTGCCCAAGCACACTGGCATGGCTGCCAACAGAGCCACATGCCCTTATCAAGCAGCAATAATAGGCTACTTGTGTGCTTGGGTCTTTCAAAAAGCAGAAGGATGGCCTTGTGATTGGAGGGGCCATCCCGTTTAAATCCTGCAGCAACCAGTGAGTCCATCAACAGCCAAATGTCCTGTGCTTGAAATGTCACCAGGTGTTAAATTGACAAATAAATAAACAACATACCGGTAGTTACATTTTTAGAATAGAATCAACTTTGTGTTTGAAAGGATGACCAATGAATTTAAGGGTTAGGGTTAGGGTTGTTTTTTTTCCAAAATGGATAAAAAGCATATTAAAATGAATCCCTTCATATATTTTCCAAGAATATGGGATGCCAAATTGCCTCCTGGAAATGTCTGAAGGAATCCTGATCAAAATATGGTATATTTTACAAGGAATCATTTGGGATTCTGGATTACTGAAGCTTCAAACACATTCACTGACATGAAAACAAGAAGCCGACTCGCACTCCAAGCATGACATTACCATTTACGCTGCCAAAAAGCTTACATACACAAACTTGGCAGTGGGATATCCATACTTGGCCAGTCTTCAGAATTATGAAATTTCATGCTGACTCTGGCCTCAGCCCAACAACTATTATTCCTGCTGCAGATGAGTGATTGTGCTGTTTCAATTGGCCATACCTTGGTTATGCAAGCTGCAGATGTTTGGCAGTGCTATGTTCTTTCCTTCAACCAAGGCCTCAGAGGCCCAGTTATATGATCCCAGTGCAAAGGAAAAGGATCATTTATAAAAAAAAATCTGACACAGCCAGCTTTGCTCAGCCACCAAATCAATCTGGGTTTAATTCTAACAGTTTTGAATGTAGTCAAATGAAATTCAGGCCTAGGTCAATTAGTAGTTGCAAAATCACTCTTAGTGTTTATTTTAACCTGCTTGGAGTATGGAATGGGTGTGGTTTACTACATTAGGACAATTCAGATAGTGTCAGTTAAATTGCTATTTACATATTTACAGTATGCTAAAACAACTTTCAAGTACTTCCCTGTAATTATGAAAACTTTCTGGAATAAAAACAATATATACCAACAAATATCGACTACGTTTTTTTTTTTTTTTTTTACTTAAGAGCAAATAAACATGTTTTTTAACAGATAGAATCATGGAACATGAAGCCCCATGGCTTCATATTCCATGATTCTATTTGTTAAAAAACATGTGCATTCTGCAGTGAATTTATGGTTGAACCTCTCCTATTGTTTACTATACTGTAGCTTGACAGCCACAACCGGTGGTGCATCAATATGGGAGCCTTTTGCTCTAGTTGTGTATTCATAGGAATCAGTAGTTAACATTTTCTCCAGCATCATGTACATTATCACTCCCTATTATATCTGCTTAACAATATCATTACAAAATGAAAAATGCACAACTGATACTTAGCTAACAAAAGTGCTTTGAAAGCAAAGACAAATGGACTCATAGATTTCACTGATGAGGATTAGTCACAGATTTATAGTATAAGGGAATGCACCTGGCAGATAAACATGTTTCTGTTAATTCATCTAGTTGCTGAATTAAAAGCTGGTGAACAGATGTGTTGTTTGCTGCAACAATCACTGTTTTGAGTCCAAGTGGTCTCTAAAAAAAAGCAAAGTTAGTTCTCTCTCTCTCTCTCTCCCTCTCCTAGCTTCCTAGCTCTCTTCTCCTCTCTTTCAGACACACACACACACACACACACATTCATTCTGATGACAACACTCATATTATCCCATCATCATCCGGACTTGGAGCTTCCCTTTGACACTGATTGTTTTCTGATGAGATTAGACTTTGGCACTCTTCTCCATTTATAGAAAACACAGTAGTGTGTGTTATAAAAGAGTCTCTTGATAGAATAATCAAGTCAACTGTTGACGCAATAAGATGGAGACTGCCAGGAAGCACACATAATATTTCTTGGGGGAAAAAAAAAAAAGGAGGGGGAACGAGCTGAAACACGTCTTTAGTTTGAACTTGGACACACAAGTGAGGGGGGTTCTGTCCATCGAGGGAAAAACATTTCACTGAGATTTATGACCTTAATGCACGGTGCCTGTTGGCTGGTTTGTGCATGTGCATGTGCATGCGCACACAGATGTGTCTATGTGTGCATTTGAGTGTGTACCTGAGCACATGTCACATGTGTGTTTGCATCTACACATGTATAGCTTATTCCAGATGGTCCTCTTGGCATTGCCTGTGGTTGCTTTCATAAGAAAGCCTCAACAGTTCCAACAGAAAAACACATTTTTTGGGGGGGATATGGAGGGGTGGTTGGTCAAATGTGCAGAACACACAAATCAATAGGAGTGGGGCCTGCAGTTATGTAAATGTTTGTCCAATGGAAGGCAAGCTAGCTGTGGGGAGAGCTGGGTAGTCTCAGGTCTCTTGAAGTCATTATGCAACAGCAGCCCACTGTATATAAGGCCAAAACCCGACAGAAAGCCACAGGATCCCTGTGAGGCACCCAAGTCCTTCTTTTTGGTAACAACAAGGTATGCATTGACAATGGAACAGTATGGTTTTTGCATTTACATTTTGAATTGAACATTTGAAGCAAATAGTTGGTGTTTTTGCTGCAGTTATATTTTTCCTGACAGCTCTTCATTTTAACCTTTTCGATCACGTTTCACGTTTTTGGTAACTCTGAGTATCTTTTTTATTGATGAATTAGTTACTTATTACGACGTAGAGAAATATTTTCATGGAATGTTATTGCACTGCTCTTCAGCTGAATGGAGGATTTTGAGTAGAAGTGAACTAGCAGTGTGACCGGCAAAAATGATTGTCCTCCCTGGGATTCTCTCTCTCCCTCTGTCTCTCTCTCTGGCTCTCACACTCTGTCTGCTGTATCTTCCATCCTTTGAAATTTGTTTCTTTGTTTCTTCCTGTCTAGCTGTGAGGAAGTCAGAATGCTGCGGTACGTTGTGGCCCTCTGTCTCCTGGCTTTGTGCTGGGCACAGGACTGCCAGGTGGCCAACATCCAGGTCATGCAGAACTTTAACAGGAGCAATGTGAGTGGCAAGTCTAAAGAGATCTATTAAGGACTAATACAGAGAACATCACCTTATTTATATTTGTATTAATAGTATTGCCCTCAGAATGTTTTGGTCATAGGTGGAGAGGCATATTGCCTCTGTTTGCATGGAAATCATGCTGGGATTCTTGCAGTTTTGGCATCTTAAGTTAAGCTTCATTATTCTATAGTGAGTTTTACTTTGATCCCAGGAGTCATTTTGTAATAGCACTCTAGGTTTAACATTTTTAAAATCTTATTTTTGATCATTCATGTTTTCACTATGAATATACTGTATGTCGTACTTTCACTTTAAATGAAATAACGTGAAGTGTGAAGTGAACCCACAAGTGGACTTCTCCTCCTCTGTCGTAGTATGCAGGGATATGGTACGCTGTAGCCAAGAAGGACCCAGAGGGCCTGTTCCTGCTCGACAACATCGTGGCCAGGTTCACTATCGAGGACGATGGCAAAATGACCGCCACTGCTGAGGGCAGAGTCATCATTCTCAAGTGAGTTCTGCTCTGTCCTGTGATGACTCACATTTCCCCCAGTTTTACTAACCTTTTTAAATCACTCAACATCGTCAAGTAAACTTATGTTTGACTCTGATTGAAGTTACCTCAGCTAACTTAATGCATATTGTCCTGGTGAATTTCTCTAATTTACTTCATGACTTGGTATGGTATGCTTACATAAGTCTTCTTTTTTTCCACTTTGTCACACCATCCTTTTTTTCCCTACTATTTCTTTGACCTCCAGCCAATGGGAGGTGTGTGCCAACATGTTTGCCACCTTTGAGGACACTCTTGACCCTGCCAAGTTCAGGATGAAGTACTGGGGAGCTGCAGCCTCTCTGCAGAGTGGAAGTAAGTTGTGCAGCCTGACATTTAAGCCTGAACCTGACAGGACCTAATTTCTCACTTGAGTCGGTTGATTTCTGGTGTGCAACATGAAAAAACAAGTTTTGTGACAATCATTCCCATAAATTTTGTCAGGTCACCTCAGCTCTCCTACCATTTTAATTGGGTTAGACTAGTCAAACAAAAAAAAAGTCTAGGTAGTTATGACCAGGCCCACTTGACAGTTCTAGGTCACTGATATTATCCTTGATTGCATTGCCAAAGAGGTTGTTGCCCTCCGAACACTGTTGTTGATTCAATTTAATCATCAACTGCAACACGTGCTGTTCTGTGAATCTGCATCTGGCAAATCGAATCGAACCAAATGCTTAATAGGAATGGCTACTGATGGGAACGTCTTCTTCTATCTGATCAAAGTCTATAAATTATGAGGTTGAGTCACAATTTGCATTGGTCAACAATCAGTGTTGGAGGTTTGCTAGAGAAATCAGCGTTCTCCCCTAGAATATCAAGAACAATGATGGTCCAAACATCTGTATTCTTAAGGAAACTTCATTATTTTGTTGTCAATGTCTACCTCTGATCATGTGTAGACCATAATTCTGACCTCCCTTGTTGCTTGAGAATAGGAAAATGTTTAGAGTCTCTTAATCACATAGACAAGATAAAGTGACTGACTGTGACAGAGAAGTCTATGAAGGTCTTACGGTTGTATAGTTGTTGGAGTCATTTTAGGCTTAAAGCCATGACACATCAGACATCTTTGTAGTCAACATTGACAATGTCACAGGGCAATGTACCGCCACTTGAAGTAAAACACATGACAAAATACACAACAGCATTTATCTAAAGGAATCAGAGTACTGAGAAATACTTGCGAGTGTAGAAACATTGACCAGTATACTGAAGCCCTTCGCATATTTTTCATTTTGCCCCATCCTCCCACGTTCAGCATTTTGGTACACTTTGTTGTGCTACATTCATCTCAGTGACTATTTGTAGCCTACATGCAAGCGATACACATGCTTTTGAAATTGTGCAATGAAAGCTTGGTAAAAATCAAAACTCTCTCCCTCCTTCCTTCCCTCTCCCCTCATTTTCCCTGTGACTTACCCCTTGCCTCACACCCTCCCTGCTTCTTCCCCACCCTCACACCCAACCTCTCAGATGACGAACACTGGGTGATTGACACCGATTACGAAAACTACGCCGTCCACTACTCCTGCAGAGCGGTGGCTTATGATGGCACTTGCGAAGACAGCTACTCCTTCGTCTTCTCCCGTCACCCAACAGGCCTGAGGCCAGAGGACCAGCGCATCGTCACCCTGAAGAAGCAGGAGCTCTGCCTGCTCGGCAAATACAGACGCGTCGATCACAACGGTGGGTTGAGTTTAGTTCCCTTATGGGTCGAACAGATGTTTTGTTGATGATTTATTGATTCATTCTTTGTGTGAGTGAGTCAGTTATCCAACTTAACTGATTGACTGACAAGTTTAGGAGTAATCAGAAGTGCCTCTAACAGTAATCAGCCCTTATCAACCAACACACAATCATAGTCATTCTAATCCTTATCGTCTTGTTGAGATAGTCTCATTTGTAATTGAGGGGTTTCATTCCAAAACACTATGGATCTATTGTGGAAAAAAAGTGTGTTATACAACAGTGTGTTATACAACTTTTGCCAAATGGCAGATGTCTACTTTTGGAATGAAACTCTTCAACTGAGGAGAGATCAGCAATACATGTGTGCTTTATCTTGCTGTGCTTACTTTTGTGTTTTTATATTTATTGTGTTCTATTTATTTTGCAGTAAGTAAAATGTTTGTCTTGTTTTCATTGCAGGCTTCTGCCAGAGCAGCTGATCTGCTTACATTCAGGAACTTTCTTTTTTAAGGACCAGCCTCTGGGACAGTGTGTGTCCCCGCTGGCCGAGGATTGAATCCCACCAGAGCTTTCTGTCCTGTGTCTCCCCTCCTCTGTCTCCCTTGCTCCTTTCCCTCTAAATTCCCTATCTAAATAAAGAATAAAAGTACGAAATGTGAATGGAACACCCACTCTCCTTTAAAAGAATTAAAAATACAAAGCTGTCATGTTAACATATCAACACTGTAAATACCGGGGGAAGTTGACCATTGACACTGGTCTGCAGTCAGTTTTCCAATAGTAAAGGGGATTGTGGGACTTTTAGTCTCATTCTTTACTCAACATCTGTCACATGTCACTTTTTTGCAAAGCAAAATGAGTTAGCACCTCATTGAAACCAGTGGGTCCTGCTAGCTTGTGACCAGCAGTAACTGTTGGTGTCAGTAAGGAGTAAATCATTATTCAGGTCACAGAAAAACACATTTAGGAACTTTTCAAGCCAATGTGACAAGTAACCAGTTAAGAAAATCCTCAGTGAAAGGTCAATAGAGCTGAACCCTCATCAGCACTTGAGAACAAGGATGTGTCTTGTAACTCAAAAGCAGGCATTGTTATTAAACCATACTTATGTGTTACTTAATGTACTATATGGGTATAATAGTTTTGTTTCTTCTGTGATTGTATGGTGTAGTCTTCTTGAACCAGTTTTTGAAATAAAATATTCATACTGTGTTGGCTCTTCCCATGTTTTGATAAAACTGAAATGGTTATCTGTATTCCAAGACCACAAATGATGAATTTATTTTGTTGCCCTTGGACTCAGTCAGATAAAATATATAAAGTGGGACCCCACCAACAATAGATCTGCGATTATCTCACCTGCACAAATTTGAGATTTATTTTTTTGTTTTATCAGTGTGCAAATAAACTAAACCAAATAGAACCAGAGGTGTAAAAAGTGCTTAATCACCCTCCCTCATAGACATTCACTAGAGAAATCAAGTCACAAAAATAAAGTTTTTTAAACATTGTCAAAAATGTTTTCTATAGGAACATCTATAGAAGATCTTTTACATTTAAGTTTTAAGGACTGGAACATCAGATATATGAGTTATACGAGAATATAGAATACACTGGTGATTTCCAAGCTTTTTAATATCAAAGTACTGTATACTTCAGTGGTAAAACAAAATGCCAAGACACAGAGAGTTCATCGTCATGCCTTTCTCTTTGCTGTCACTTTCCACTCTGAATCGTCTGGTGGAACAGAAATGCCATGAACAGAATTCGTCTTTTGGGTTGCTCGAAAATCTGACCAGGCCAGCAAACAAAGATTCTGCACTTGGCCCGCATTGTATTAACTTACAGAAAAAGTTAATTTACAGTGTCATTAAACTGATTTTCCATTCATTTAATTTTGTTTGATGCTGGTTTACTCAACATTTACTCAAGACACTCTGGTGCGCCATAGGAACCAGTGAAAAAGACAATGGACTGTTGTGTTGAAAGGAGATTTACAGCTTTATTGCACATTTTTGTACAGTACAGTGTATGGCAAAACAGCTTTGGAGCACACAATAAAACAAAAATGATCAAATGAACAGAGCAAAACGTAGGTAGGTTATCATTATTTGTAGTTGTAGCCAATTGGTCAAAAACAAAAGGTAACATGATTCTTTGATATACGTTTCCTTCAAATACACTGCTATAAAAAGACAGATATCCAAGTCAAAACAAAACATCAACCATCTGAATAGAACGACAGTACAGCAGTTGCCTCTAGTGTCCGTCTGTCCTGCTAAGTCGATCCAGTCACATTGCCAGGGCTGCAGGAATAAAGGCACCTTAACCCCTTTTCCCCTACCAAGAGGACCTTCACTAATCCCCTTCCTTAAATAGTTTAATACAAGGGTTTAACTCATGCAATCTCATTCCAGCCTTACAGGGCCGCGGGCTGGAAAAGTCAGGACGGAGATAAAAGTGAACCTCGCCCATACACCAAGACACTAGATAGGTAAACACTGCCACACTTTGTGATAGAACACAACCGCTAGGGACCCGATAAACAACATGACAGGCAACTTAAATGGGCGGTTTTGTCAACAAATACGACTGACCAGGAATGTGGTCAGGAACAGAAAAAAAAAAAAAAAAAAGAGATGAAAAATGTAATATATCAGCAATTAATGGGATTTGTACAGCATGTTCAAAAATAGAAATCATAAAAAAGAAAATCCCTTAAAAGTTATTTTTCCCATTATGCTTTTGTTCTTTATAACTTGTTTTTACCTCAAAATATTGTCACAGTGGAAAATGCACATTCCAGCTTGAAGGCAATATTACTGATTTCTATATGCCATTTCCACACTGCCCATGTATCATTCACATCAATAGATGAAACTGACAAAGGAAGAACTGTCCCTTTACTGTTGGTTTATCTAAGGAATAGAAATTAGCCAGGCTTGTAAACTTTTATACAAATTATAATCATGTATATCCCATGATACAAAAAAGCGATCACGATTGCATAAATAAGATTGTAAGAGATAATTATCAAGATGCATTGCTTAAAGTTGCTACATGAAAAATAAAAGAGCTTTGTCATGATCTATTAAAATAGTCACTCACTTATTAAAAAAACACCCTAAGGATAATACTTATACCAAACACATGAGACACAAAATATCGTGACTATAAGAATTCACTAAGAGCTTCATAAAATAATTCCAAAAATATATATGACTGTATTCAAAAAAATAAAACATGAAGACACCATGGATGAATATATACAATGATTATTAATGGGTCTTTTTCAATTGATGATCAGATAGTCCTTTGAAACTGGAGTACATTGTATTGTTTTCTGAAACAATCTACAAATATCAGCAAATACTGTAAATTCTAAGTTAATGGGAATCATGGTGACATTTTTTTGTAGCATAAAACAGATATTGATTTAAGGTAATTTGACCATGAGGTATGCAGAATAGTACAAATGCCCTGTGATTCCCATTCATTTAAAAATAGAGCTCTCTAAATTTTATTTGTGTGTTGAATGCCAAGATCCAAAGCATGCATTCCACTTTCTCTTGGTGCTTAATCCACTTTCAGGCCAAAGAACCATCTGAATATCGCATTGTCATTTTTTGTCATGTATTGTCATTTTTTAAAGAGATCATATTAATGTTTCTTATTTGAATAGATGATTCCCCATCAAAATTATACATACATAGCCCTATAATCTCTTAAAACCAGTATGCTTAGGCTTTAAGGAAGCCATAAAGGAAGAGACAATCCAGCACAAGCTATTGCAGAAATGACTGAAATGAAAATAAGTCTTTTAAGTGGGAACTGCACACACTCTATCAAACTTGGAACATATTTGTATCTCATTTGTTAATGTGTCATCAATTTATATTATGTATTCATTATAACAGCAGAAGTAGCATTTCAAACTACTTATTGGAGTTGGGGCGCAGTGCTCAACCACTTGGAAGTTAGATACATTCTTTCTAAACCCCAAATCAAAAATAAAGGATGGATTAGCTACCATCTGAAACAGCCTTGCCTGATCAAAGAGTAATGTTTGGAAAATAAAATATGGCTTTTAGTCACAAGAGAACTGCTATTGTTTTCAAATTAGAATAAATCAGATGGTTTAAAACGACCTCGTCAGTGCTTCAAGATTTTCCCTCTGACTCAAATGGCTGTTAAATACGGTCGAAGGGTAGAGGAGGAGGAGGAGTGTGAATACACAACACAAGCTAATACATCCTCACATTGTGAACACATTGTAGTGATGGCTACAATGTTGCTCATGGAACAATGAGGATGTCTCATGCTGTGATTTTGGAAAGTCATTTTCTTTTGTTACGCGTTTACTTTTGTTGCTGCAATTAAAATTCAGTGATAAAACTTGGATGGAATATTTTTTTTTTTTTTTTTTTAAATGGAGCCTATGATCTACTATCTCCTCCAGCTCAGGCGAAGCAGTAGTCGATGTGAGTCAGGAGCTCCCTGTGCTGGCTGGTGGCGTAGGGGGTGCGGCACTTTGGGCACTCCAGGAAACTCTCATCCAAGAGGTTGGCGACTTTGGAGGGGGACGTAGGGCCAGGAGGGTCCCCGATAGTAAGCCGCTCAAACTCCAGCTTATTATAGGAGCTTGGCTCTGAGAAACGAGAATTTGGCTGTTTCTGAAACACAAAAAGATGCAGAAGTGAGAAGAGGGTAGAACAATGAATCAGCAAACAGACCAGGGTCAAATGGTAATTTTGTGAGTAACTGTGTTTTTTGTTTTATCTTGCTTGGAGAATCACATGGACAATGCAGATAGTGTAAGGTATGTTGTCAGTTACTATCAGTGTATTGTCCTATGTGGCAAACCCAACCTGAAGCAAACCATGACATACATTTGCAAATACAATATGGCCCAGGTCCGTCAGTTGACCAAGCAATTACTACAAAAAATTGTCTAGCAGAAAATTTGATTTGTTTCATTCCAAAATGAAATATCCACCCTTTGAAAAATGTGATATCTACCTGTATAAAATGATTGCTGGCATGAAAGTACAACCACTGATTATTTCTCACGTTCTGGGTGCTCAGGAAGAGAACCTCAATAAGAGCCGGGCTCTGTGTGCATGTTAGTTTGTTCGTTCGTGTGTAATGCTTTTTGCCACGCACAGTGCTTAGGGGAATTACAATATGCACTGTTTAGGCGGCAGAGTCCCAAGAGCACTGCATGAGGGAAATACAGTCTGCGCTCGTACACCAGGTGGTACGGTAAGAAGTCAAACAAGTATCAACCAACTGGAGGATGGTGCGCTGAGCATCCACACATTCTCTTAGCTACAGCAACACTGTGCTACCACAGCACTTGGGTGTTAACAGGTGGAGTTTTTAAAGTCAACCTAGTTTCTCTCACTCCAATCATGCATACAAACCCCACCTTCCCCACCGCCCCCAAGTACCTACAAGTGTACTTAGTTGTCTAGAGACCTTTGCGTACAAAATAGAAACAGTTTGATAACTCAATCGTATTTTTGGAATGTCTGACAATAAACATCAGATTTTTTTATAATTTTAATTTTAAAGTTTCATAGGCTTTGCATGTTTATGTAACTTCTAAATATGATAGAAATAAATCATGTTTGACTCAAACTGAGGTCAGTTGAAGCAAGCCCAGATTTTTGAAACTGAATGTCTTTTCCAACAACACTTACAGCAGACTCCAGTCTTGTTATCTGATCACGGGCCTTGCGAAGCTCCTTCAGCACCTTGTGCAACTGGTGTTGCATGCTCTGACGATCAATCTTCTCATTCTCAAAGTCCTTGGCAGAGAGTTGGATCTCAAGGAGTGAAAAAAGCATGAGAGAGAGATTACTTAAATTGCACATGTGGTACGAGTGCATAATACATTACGTTTGTGAAACCATTGCCTATTAAAATAGTTTCCAATCCATTTACTCAAGATCTACAAGTTCTGATTCATGTTCAACAAAACCAACGTCTGTTTCAACTGCAGAATTTGTGGCAGTCAGCAGAACGTTAGTAGCGTTGGCATGTCGTCCATCTGGCATTGCTGCTTCATTTCTGATGCGTTTTGAATTTCACAGTTTATGATCATAGATTAGAACCAGCTTAATATATTGGACAGAATGCAGAGCCTATGCTGCCGCACTAAAAAAACTTCATGCACTACCAGTGGCAAGAGGTGAGTAAGCAGGGTTAGGGTTATTTACACATAGATAGGCCAGCTATTTCATGCAGTCATAAGAGCAATCTGCTAAACACAGTGCTATATGGAAATTTTTCGATTTATGCTTGCTGTGCCCTTTTGCATGATGTGTGGTTGTCAGTAGAAAGTCTGGGTAAAATGCATCATCTCAATCAGCTATCAAATAAAAAAAAAAAATAATAATAATTTGGAATCAGCACTGGAAAACCTGATAGGTGCATCTCTAGTACATACTGTAAAGGTGCTGCAATCAGTTAAATCCATCTGTAGATGTTTTTAAGCATGGCAGATGATAAACAATAATGAGGAAGGTTAACAAGCAGCACTGTTTGTTCTGAATCCTCAATGCAAAATGCAAAATACTGCAGTGCAGTGATACACAATCAACAAACTTTCCTCTCATCATGGCAGATTTGAATACGGGTTTGAACACATAAAATGTGTGTTTGCACCAGACCTACTTGTGCAGGAATTTGTGCGTCATCAAATCAATTGTGTGTACTGTAACTGCTGGGTAATTTTCTGTAAAACAAATGTCAAGTGTTACCTGTTGCTCTAGTGCCGCTATTCTCCTCTGTTCCTCGTTTTGGCTCAGGAGAGACTTCTGCAGCAGATTCACCTGTGAAGGTTAAGGTCATCATTAAAATTTCTCTTTGTAACCAGTGAACCTTCAAGTAACACTGGGATGAAATTTTATTTGAATATTCTTGCCTAAAACATGAATATGAATGTATCTAATGCCTTTTAACAGTTATGAAAAGAATATTTTGATACACAGGAGTAAGTCTAACATTTTTTATCCCCAGAGCCTCCTTCTCTGAATGGAGTGCTCACTTCAGACAGGGAATATTAATGATGGGTGTGTGAGGTAATATGAGTGAATGCGTAAGTGAATTTGTGAAAGTATGAGCGACTGCGTGAGCGAATGATTAGATGACGGTGAATGAGTGACTAAATGCAGTGTGTGAATATGAGTGTCACCTGCAGTAGCAGCTCAGCAGATCTCTTCCTCTCCTCCTCCAGTCTGACATCCATACTTTCCAGCTCCCCTCTCATCCTGTCCGCTCGCTCAGATGACACCATCCTCTCCTCACACACCGCATGTCTTGGAGCGAGGTTTACGTAATACACACACACACATATTGTTGAGAAGAATCCGCTTTACTAATATAGTACTTTTAACACCTCGAGTTTCCCATTAAATTTCCCCTTAAGTAGCTTCAAAGTCAGAAAAAGTTTTTCCAATATTGTACAACAATGTCACATATATATTCTGTATCTGCTCTTTCCAACGCTTCATTGAAGATACAGCACACTTATACTGAGTGAAATATTCAAACCCTAGACGCCTTTTTTTTTTTTTTTTTTTTTTTTAAATCACTGCACCAATACATCAAATGGAAAAAATCTATATGTGCTGTGCTTCATTTTATTCACATTTCCCTGTAATTCAGCATTACGCCATATCTTTGGAAACCTTGGGATCTTGACTAGAATTTAAAATGTGTGTAATGTTCTGTGGATTTGAACAAAGCTTGGCCACGAAACGTGTTTGTAATGATGGCCCCACCAGTGGGACTGGCAGGGTTGAAAAGGTTAAACTGGTGCCATAAAATCTTAAAAAATAAATAAATAATAAAATAAAATAAAAAATACTAGTGTAAAACCAATAACATCTCATTATTGTTACACACACAGGGTTGTAAAACATTTTCCGTCTGGAACCCAAATAGAGTAAATTGTGGGTTGGGTTTGTTATATATTTGTCTGACCATGACATTAGGTTCTACACATCCTGGTACGTGGTCAGTCTGGATTATCTGGGGACCCTCTACCTGTTGTTGACTCGCTCTGCCTGCAGCTGCTCCTTGGCCTCCTCCAAATCCGTGCTCTGCTCCCCGTACATCCTCTGGAAGGTCGACAGCTCCCTGCACTTGTCCTCGTGCCTCCCCTGCAGCGCTGACATCTCCTCCTGGAGCCTGGTGACCTGCTCCTTCTGAGACTGCAGCGCCGCCTGGGCCCTCGATGTCTGCAGAGCCACAGGAAAATCCCATTAATCCAAAACTTTTTCTAAACGTTTACTTGTTTCTCCCTACTCATTTCCTCCCCAATAGAAAATTAAAAAGGATGTCTGTCTTTAAGGTATGTAGGAGGAATATGATAAGGCTAGCCCAGGTGCATGCAGAGACACAGTAAATCCTTGTTAACCCAAAAAGCCAAAAATAAGGGTGAATTCAGAAAACAGGAATCTTCATTAGATATAGATGGGAGTTGTCAGTGGTCAAAAATGGGGGATAAAAGAACTCTGCAGTAAAAAGTAAGTGAATAAATAAAACACTTCCCTATATCTAGTATTTACCTGTTCCTTCTGGACTTGCAGCTCCTGTTGGGCCCTGACGACCTGATCTCTTTGGGTCTCCAGGTCTTTCTGTACCCCCAACAGCAACTGGTCATAGTAACCCTGAAGTTTAGCAGCACTCTTCTCTGGGAGTGCTGACTTGGCCGGGGCTGCAAGAGATAAAGAGTCATTCATTACAAGATGCACTGGATAAGAGTGTTAGATAAATCTAATTATTATTTAGACTTAATTACTAGCTCCTATTCAAACCCTGCAAAATTTTGGAAAGCAGTAAACTCAAACAAAAACAAAACCACTATTTCCCTACCTGGACATATTAAATGTTGAGAGCTTTGCCAAGCTCTCAATAGAGACATTGCTGATGCTGGGCATTTATTTGAAAAGGATTACACAGGCCCCCCTCTTATTAATATTAATTATGATTGTGTATGTACCATGAACCACGTCTCTCAGTTTACCTTTCAGCCCTTCTCTCCTAGTGATGTATTTGAAGCATTGCAAGCCATTGACACCAGGAGTTCCTTTTTTTCTTAGAGTGTCCACTCCATTTATCACAGAGCAATTAACACATATATTTAATCTTTCTATCACAACAGGCATATTTCCTAGTGTTTGGAAGTCGGCCCATGTAACTCCATTCCAGGAGGTGATAGAAATGATATAGATAATTACAAACCAATCTCCAAATTATCTTATCTAGCAAAAATCCTGGATACTTTGGTAAACAACCGACTCAAGGCATTTCTTTCAAGTCACTCTGTATTAAGTTTGCACCAATCTGGATTTAGAGCTAATCACAGCACTATTTCAGCTATTACATTATTTGTTTATATATAAAGCCCTTGTTGGAAAGCTACCACCTTACATCTCAATGATGCTGGATTGGAACTTTGGACCCTATCAAACTCGCTCAAATGACATGCTTATGCTTAAGGTCCCCCGAACACGGTCTAAATTTAGAAAGTCAGCCTTTTATTTTAGTGCCCCTAATTCTTGGAATGATCTTCAACACATGCTAAAAATCAATACTCTACTAACCTATGGACAATTTAAAACCATGATCACAAACCTCCCTGCCTCAATGTGTAACCGTTTTAACTGATTTTCTTTATTCTCATCTATGTATTGTCCTATTTATTTTTAACTTTTAACTTCTGTCTGTAACTCGACATCATTGTAAATGACAACCTCAATGGTTCTTCAAGTTTAAATAAAGGTTTGAATGAAAATGTCTAAAATGAAAATGTAGAGCCGAACCAAGATTTTTGGGGCTGGGCAGCACTATCCATCTACAAAAAGTTGGGATAGGGTTTGTCAGGGTCCCGGTAGGTACCCAAGAATGCTAAACTAATGTTGCCAGTAAGCAGAATATTGAGAAGTATAACTCTGCAATGAAATGTAGTTCCAGAAAATAAACATTTAATTTCTGGAGGTGTGAACAGGTCCAGGTCTATCATTTTCACAACTTTTTAGGCTATGGTTCTGTGGAGACAGACATAAACTAGGCTAGGGGAGGCCATGATGAGACCTGGGGGACTTCAAAGTAAAGCATTAAATCTGCTTTTAAAATGCAGATTTGGCAACAGTGCACTGAAGAATGAAGGCCAATTTGGGCAACTGACAAATTCAACACAAACACTGTCTGAGAGGCCCGGTGAGGTACTTCTGGGTGACAAATTGAACTGGTCTCTTGGCAGACAGAGAGCAATACACAAGACCAGACTAGAGTAAATGACTAAGTACTGCCTGCCATATCTTTAGCCAATTTTACTGTTGAGCTACATTGTGCTGCTGTTGTTCAAGAAGAGTTTGTAATAACTCTCAGCTTGCCTCCTTGAGTTTGTTGTTGTGGTTGAATAGACGAATATCTGAATCAAATTGCATAATTTTTCCTAATTTCCTTCTAAACTGGCCTCTTAGTTCATTGTCTTTGTTGTCCTTCTTTTTTTGTAGAAAACTCCAAATAAGATCAGACCACATAATTAAGACTAGATCTGACTAATATTATTACATACAAGTTATGCATTTCAATTTCAAATGTCAAACCAACTAAAGCAGTGGTGTTATAGAAAAAATTGAATATGCAACCACAGAATATAAGTAGCTACTTCAATTCTTCCAAAATTTTGCTCTCTCACCGTCTGAACTGGACTCATGTTTTGGCTGCTGCTGCAGCGCCTGGTTGGCCTGGGCCAGCTGCTGTTCAAGCTCCATTGTGCGAACCACGACTGACTGGACGTAGGTCTCTCTCTGCTGGTCATACACCAGCCACTGCTGGTTCTTCTCAAGAGCCTGGTGGGAAGATACACAAACCATGTGTTCTCTGTGGGAGTCTATTTTCTGATATCAGAACCATCCAACTGCAGATGAATAGTTTCATTTCAAAATGATAGCCACTATTGAAAAAAAAAGCGACATTTCAGTGTTCTGTGAGTACTGTAGATTTTTTGTAGATGTGAGGAGTGGGGGTAATTTTGGTTGCTCCATACCACTGCTAAGTGAATATAAAAAGGAAACACTGCAAAAAAAACAACAAATAGCATAAGATGAAAACTTTTTAAAGGATAGCTGGTAACTTACATCCCTTAGTTGAAATAATGATAACACATCCTCTATTTTTTAGAGATGTTGAATGATGAACTTCAGGGAATGATTTTTCCCCCCAAATAGTGTAATGGAATGAAACCCTTCAAAAATATTCTAGTTACAAGGCTTTGGCTGAAACATATTGGTCAATGATAAGCAGATATGTACAAGAAATTACAAACAAGCACGGGCAAGCAGACACAATCAACATCACTGATTGGACTCACATCTCTCAGTTGATCCTGCACCATTGCCAAGTCTCCAGGAGGCACCTGACCATTCTGTTGGAGAGAAAAACAAACACAAGTGTTCGGTCACATGGACCCAGGTCTGACATGCACTGGCATTAACACTGACCATTAGATATGGCTGTTGCAAAATAAGCTTATATTTAGGTCACCACTGCATTAGGGGTACAGATTATTATTATTATTATTCTGCATTCAGTCCAATAACTCCTAATTGGGCACATAGTCCTGATGACTCATAACCTAGACACAAAGAATGGTATTGATTTGCCCATAAGGGCCCAAAACCTGGTTCCTTGAGCAATGGAAAAAAAAGTAATATGGGCTGATGAGGCACTTTCATTCTTTTTACTAAATCAGGACGGGTTTATGTTTAGTTTGGAGAGAGCCAAAGGATACATTCAACCCAAAATGTCTGTTGACAGCTGATAAACATGGTGGTGGATGTGAAATGGTATGGGCAGCCATCTTGTGGGAGTCATTAAGAGCGATGATCGTTCTGCATGTTCAGATAACGGCCAAGGAATATGAGGTTGTTTTTACAGAACCAGGTGCACACTACACTGTTCCCTCATGAAATTCCTATATTCAAAAAGGATAATGCCACCATACACATGGCTAAACATTCAAGAGTGCATTGAACTAGGGTGAAGTAAAATTCCTCCATGGCCTCCCCAGTCACCAGATCTAAACATGATTGACCCTTTATGAGAAGCAGAGAGCAAGGCAAATTTCCACCTCAAAGAACTGGGGACTTTCGTTTGTGAAGCGCTTGACAGCATTCAAAGGACGAAAACCCCTGGGGCAAGTGACCAATGTGTGCATTTTGTTTTTCTATATTTTGCATTCATCCTGGACTTCAAAGAGCTACCACTGTGCAGAGGACGCAGTTCTCTTAGTGGAAAACATCTGAACTGGTCCCACCTCTGGAGAAGTTTCCTTTCCATCTCTCCCTGGCTGCATCCCTGAGGCCAATCCCTCGACATCCATTCCTAGACGACGGTCAGTCATCTCATAACTGTCTCCTTAACCCCGAGGTCTCCATCTTCAATCACACCCAGAGCCTAAGTCCAGACAAGCCCTTCATAACACCGTCACAACAGTAGGAAACTACATGATCATCTCCTTTGCTAAGGCCCTGTGAGCTGCTAAGAGTGCTACACTTGACCAGGCAAGCATCATGAGCTTGTCAACTTTTTCCAGATGGATTTAAACGTATGTCCCATAAGCTAAGCCCCCTAATAGCTTTTGCGAGTCCAGGAAGGGAGGAGGGAGAGGACGGTAGGTCTGTTGGCCAGATTATGTCCAGTAATGCTTTTCGAACTAAGCCAAGAGCTTGGAGGGTGGCGGGCATTCCTGGAAAATTACTTTCTTTACCAGGAAGACGTGAGGATAAGAAATTCCACTTGCAGTGTGAGGATTCTGAAATCAGAGATGGCTATAAATTTAATGTGTCTACAAGCACTAAACACTGAATCTATTCCTATCACACCAACACTTTGTAAACAGGGGTTTCACTACCTCTTAAACTCTTAGATGCCTCATCTAAATGAAATCTAAAATGTACTCGGTATTTTTAATACTTGCCAACCTTCAGAGTCCAGAAATAGAGATTTTCAAAACCAAAGCGGGGGGGGGGCATGTGGGAGTCGTGCCTGAGAACATTTTAATATTCAGAGACCTTATTTCCTGGATTCTGGTGACTTTTTATGAATAACATAACAAGGAAACTATAATACAGAAACTGCATCTGCATTTTTTAATTTCTTGGAAAAATCCTTCCACTACAACTGAAACTTGAAGGCACATTTCTTTTTCTTCCAACTCTCCATTTCTTTTTGGCTCCATCTACCACTGAATTAATAATGTAGCCTAACTTCATTATTTATCATTATTATTATTTTTATTATTATAGACTACATTTTTGGTGTAATGTTTTTTGTTACTATTTTCAACATGTATAGTAAATTGTAAAATTTGATCAAAATATGGGAGGAAATCAGGAGAAATGACACCAAGGGAGAACACCGGGAGAGGGGCATGAAGAGTCTCTTGGGAGGCATTTTAAAAAAAAAATCTTTTCTTTACATTAAATATTTGAATGACTCACAAAGAACGCCTTTTCTTTACTTAAGAGTTTCACAGTGGGCTCCGAGAGGCTTAACTTTGTCCGTAAAGGCAGGTGTATGATCCTCGAGCCTTCAACCACCTCATCCCTGAATAAAACCTCCTTACTTGCGACTTTACCACCTAAGCCTCTCCAGAAGCCAGGGAGAATCCTGATGACTGTTCTTTACGTGGCGCACTGCAGTGAGAGCCTGCCGTGCTCAAAGCATCGGAGGAGAGCCGGGCTGACTGGGGATCAGCGCTGCCTTTTGATAATGAAGGAGATCCCAACCACAGATCAGTACTGCTGCAGCATGAGCAGAGGCTGTGGTGATTATATAAACTATAATATCAAGACAATACCATATTGCCCTGGTCGTATGAAAAATAATCAAGCATTTAAATGTAAAAATTCCTGTATGTTAACTGCACTTGGCGATCAAAGTGATCCTTATTTCTGCTGCTCTCTAAGAAAACCAAAAGACATTAGTGAAAGTGGTGGCCCCATCTTCTACTTATTTAAAAGTAATCACATATTACCCTAGATTACACATTATTGTTTATTTGTGTGCCACTTGTGTTCACTTTCACAATGCATCGTTTTGAGCCCTATATTGCTTGTTCCTTCAGCTTTCATCTGAATATTCAACACTGCAATTGGCTGGGCGACTCCAGAGTGAGGGATTACATCAGCAGCTGAGGAAAGCAATCAGAGATCAGACACTGCCATCTAGTGGACAAAGGGACCACTGCATCTGTGTTTCCCATGATTTTCCCATGATTGCAGCGGAAAGGCCTGTGAAACGGCATGTTCTGTAGATTCTAGATCGAAACGAATACAAATGAAAACCTTTAAAAGGTGTCGTTACAGTTCTAGACAGTGTCGCCTGCCATGACCATTCAAATGTAGAGGAAACACTGTTCCATGACCGGTGGTAATTTTCACACCAATTTTGAATTTAGTCATAGTCTTAGTCCTTGACAGAAATGTTCTTTAAATTAGTTAGATTTTAGTTGTGTCATATTGATTTAATTAAGTCGATTCACTCACTGAAACAGCATCTGATTTTAGCCAAACGGCAGGGACAAAACCACTCAACCATCTCTGGGCACTCGAGATTTCTTATAACAAAATAACTTTTTTTCCTCAAGGATAGCTATAATAATCATCTCCTGGAGTGTTTTTAATATTATTGTCAATAGAATTAACTTTGAAGAGATAAACAATTCCCACACATTATCTATATTTGCAATACTTTATTTCAATGTGACATTTCACAGATGAAGGTCTTGTCTGGTGCAAGTATAGTGTGAGGGAATAGTTTATCTATTCACAGTTTTTTTCCTATGCACCCATCACCTTTAAAAAGCTGTGCAAAAGCCTTTTTTCTTTATTGTCAAGAGAATAAAAAAAAAATAAAAAAAGTTTATATCTAGACACGTATAGCGGCTATAAAGTTGGGCAACCCACCACGGCCTGCGTTTGCTGTGTTTCCAGGGCAGCCAACTTGTTTTTCAGGCTCTGCGTCTCCTCCGAGAGGGTCTGGAACAACCTGTCTCTCTGCACTGCCTCGTTCCTCCGCTGCTCCAGCTGGGCCTGCAGTGACACCACCACCTCAAATACACAATATCAAAATGAATGATATCAGTAGCTTACACAACAGCAGTGTCAACTTTCACAACAATATCAACCTGATTTTTTTTACATTTAACAAGAGAAGATTTGATAAGCATGTAGGCTCTTTTCCGAGCAATGATCTGTTTCACATAAATACAGTTACATGGCAGGGAGCTCTGCTGAGTCGGCTTAATGCCTTGGTTGATGATAGTTGTTGAGGGAGAGGAGAGTGTTACTTTTTCGCTTTACACATTCACATTTTGTGGGGAAACAAATCAGTGATCTTCCAGTTACCAGCATGCTTCTCCAACATTTACCCTAATGCCACCCAGACTAGCCCAAATTAACAACATTAGCTAATTATACAGGGATAGAAAACAGATTTTACAACAAAAACAATACAGTAAGTAACAATCTCATATAAACAATAGCAACAATTTCTACACCATCAACAGTAGCAACAACTTGTCAAAACATGAATGTTATAGACCCACTACAGTGAATGATATTTTGGTCTGTTAATATCTAGGTAATGTCTAGGGACATCAAGTGAACAGTATAAAGAGCATGTATTTGTAGGCAGTATCTGCCTGGCCGTCTAAACTTGTCAAATATTGGCTATTGTGCAAAATGGGATATAAGCCATTTCCCCAAAGTGTTTTTGTGGCAGCTCAGTGGAATTCTAGAATGATTTTACCATCTGACAGTTGATTGCTCTCAGCATTACATATGCCACCAATAAAACAACACAGCATGTGCCAAAAAATGATAAAAATCTTGACAAATTGAAATTTGCTCTAAAACACACAGGGTTGTCTCAGGGTCTCCAAATGTGTGTGTGTGTGTGTGTGTGTGTGTGTGTGTGTGTGTGTGTGTGTGCATGTATCTATCTGAGTGTCTGTGGATTTCCAGGTGTGTGTATATACCTCTCTCCTGCAAATGTGTTTTTTATGTGCATGTCTCTCCAGAGACGGACTCCAGCTGGTTTTGTTTGTGTGCCGAGTGTGTGTGTGTGTGTGGATGTACCTCTCCTCCTCTAGCTGACAGCTGCTGTCTCAGGGTTTCCAGTTCCTGCTCTTTAACCAGCAGCTGCTGATTGTTCCTTTCTCGCAACATCTCCAGGGACAGAATCCTCTGAAATCATTAACATAAGAAACCATATAGACAGACAGCCAAAAGACAGGCATGACGACACCCTGAAATCAAACACAGAAATCCTCACGGCTGCATGGCATCGACAAAACAAACACTTCCCTCACCTCTAGCAGCTTGCTTTTGTCCGAGTCGGGTGGCTTGATGTGTCGTTTGGCCAGTTCATCCATCTTTCTCCTGAGGTGAGTGTTTTCCTTCCTGACTCTCTCCAGCTCCACCTCGGCCTTGGAGGCAGAGCTGCCGGATTTGAAACCCAGCTTGGTGACGATAGTCTCCTTGGCGCCTTTAGATGTCATGGCTGCTTTGTGGTGTTGAGACAGTAACCTGGACCACTACAGGGAGGCAAGCAATTTCATTTCTAAGTCTGTTTTCATATAAAGTTCACCAGAAGGTAATTAGTTTTAGTTTGACTTATATAATTTGGATAAGAAATAATCAAACCTAAATTAAATTCAGACTGCACAGGCAAGATTAAAACAAACCCTTGGGACCTATCAAGCACCCCACCTCAAAGTCAAATACAAAAACACTGACAGAGAGCACAATGTGCTACTGAATCTTAAACAGAAAATGAAATAAAAAGGGAACAAAAAACAACAACAAAGTAATATACAACAGGCAAACTTATTTACCAGGTATTTAGCTTATTTTCGGACTTTACCAAACTCACTGAGATTCAAAGTATCTTCTGTGCAAAGGGAAATTAAACTGTTTTTGGCCGTGCACCACTTTATTGCCAATATCTCTGACCATCTGCTCTGCCTCCACCCAGCCGCAAAACACTACCAAACATTGTTACATGTATCAACAACTTGCGGAAGAGGATTAGGGACACATGAACATTTTGAGTTCTGGGATTAATAAAGTCAAGAGAATCACATCAGGACTCTGAGTTTCTGACTTTATTCTCATAATACTTTATTAATCTCAGATCCTCTTCCGTATTCAGTCTTTTGGGTCTAAACCTCAAGAGAACAAACCAAACCCGATTCACTAACAACTGAGCAGAAACATCGTAACAGTCAGTATTACATTCACGCACTCATTTCACCAGCATACATCACTCACTCAGCTTTCTTCGTCGTCAGTTAATTTAATATAAAATGACAATTAGACAGAGAGGTGGAAACTCGTTGCATAAATGTTAACAAGAACGACGAGTAAGTTAAGCCAATTGTTGGCTCACTAAACTGAAAATGTCGTTACACCTGCCCTAGGTTTAGCTACCTAACGTCAACTAACGTCACATTGTCTCACTCCTAAACCATTTACATGCTGCCCATTTTGAAAATGAAAACTAAGGTAATTCATATAGCTAAAAACAAAACATAACTCACAGACGAAGCGACTTTTGCACCCGAGGATATCTTCTTATGATAATATTTTTAACAAACAAAACGTCTGTCTACTGCGGTACTTTCGCTTCCTGGAGTTTGAATTGCAGCGCGTTTGACGTCATATCCGCAAGCCGCGACTCGGTGCGTATGTTTGCAACGGCAGGCTGTCCTTGAATATTAAGTGGCAGGCGGAGCAGGGCAGAAACGTTAGGTTAGTTACAAGCCTAATACAAAATACTACC
The DNA here is from genome assembly GCF_046629955.1 of Centroberyx affinis. Taxonomy (NCBI): domain Eukaryota; kingdom Metazoa; phylum Chordata; class Actinopteri; order Beryciformes; family Berycidae; genus Centroberyx; species Centroberyx affinis. The sequence goes on from NW_027278875.1 coordinate 134,762, forward strand.
ATTGCATATCATCCTATATTATATTATATATGGTAACTAACACAATTAAATCAGTAAGGAAGGTTTCTTTGGTCTACTCTTTACTGGTCTTAAGTGCCGGTTTAATCTGGTTGGGCCGGGCTGTCCGTTGGTTTAGATGAAGCGAACTGACGGATGCAATTTGGCACGGCCAAGCCAGGTTTGTCCTTTACATGGTGTTATGGTTTAGCCTGATTTTAAGTCCTAGTCTCCTAGTCTTTGCTGGGCAACCGTAGTTGCCATGTCCACTTATTATAAGCGACGTTGGGCTTGTTTTTTTTGTTTTTTTTTGTTTTTGCTTGAAAGTAGGATATTATAAGTCACTAGTTGCAGTTTTTTGGGCTTGTTTTCAAAATGTTCATTGTTTGTTCGTGTGCGGCCACCTAATGCACAGAAACAAAAAAATGCGACTACTAACTAAAGTTCTACTGACTGCCCAAATTGGCTCATTGCCTAAGTGATGCTTTTATAGTAGCCTACCTTTGTTGTATCTTATTTTGTTTCATGCTTTTTTCCTTTGGATGTGTCTCTAAAATCTGTTAATCTAATAATACATAAAATAAAATATATGTATGTGTATATATTTATAAAATGATAGAGTTGGTTGTGATTGGTTGCCTGGTTTTCCTCTAATATTTGATTTCCCATGTATGTTTATGTTCCAGGAAACTGGATTCTGCTATCATTTTGATGTAATCTAGGCAAGATGGTGTGAAAATAGGGAGTCCCATGGACAACCGGGAGCCCTAATTCCCTCCACTGCTGAGCCGATGGCCCGCCGGGGCAAAGGGCAGCACAAGATACATTTTGTTCCTGTGCCAAAGCGGAGAGCAGAGCTCCCAGGTCTCTGCTGTGATCATGTCCCCCAGCTGCTTGGCCCTGTCAAGGTCCTGAGGAGCTCTGACGTGCTGAAGCTGGAAGACTTTTCCCTCAGGGCTGAAGTACAGTCATGTCCACCTAGATAATTTAGACCTCAGCAAGCCTCCTAGGGCGCAGGTACTCCAGACAACTTTTGGGAAACATGACAAGGTAACATATCAGAATTTAAGTAAAACCACAGAAAAGACTAATAAAATGTATCTGGCCAATATGAAGTTCCAATGTGATAAAAAATGCAAGAGTGTAATATTTCATTGTTGTAAGCAAAGTTGTCCAGTATGTCACACTGCTTACTGTTCTGCTGCTACCCATTCCCTTGATTTTCTCCATCCATACTATCTCTATCAGGCTGAGGAAAGAAAGAGGAGGGGGGATGAGCAGGAGGGTAAGCAGGAGGAGAGCATGCAAGCTCTCAAGGAGCCCCTGGAAGACAGGTTCATCCGCAACACTGCCATACTCACAGCCTGGCTGTCCTCCCCAGACTCAGAGAGGAGCTTGGCTGGTGTCTCAGAGTCTGCTGAGCCCCTGATGATCCATGTCCGCAGCGTAGCAGAGTACACGCAGCTCTACCAGTCTGCAGTGGACCCCATGCTGCTCTGCATCACTGACTGGCCTTGCTCCTATCGCCAGGAGCAGGGCTGCTGCCCTGTGGGAGGCACACACCTGTCCCAGCTTCACATCACAAAATCCTTTAGTGCAGGAGGTCATGTGCCCCACATAGAGCAGGACATCAGTGAAAATGGAATTATCCTTGTGGGGAAATTGGGCTGTGGCAGCAGCAAAAAGTCATAGGATACATCAAAAGAAGGCTATAAAACGAAATAATCTAAATATATAATGAATAAATAAATAAGATATATAATATATAATATAATAATAAATAAGAATTCAAGGGTTAGCATAATGACTCTGTTGTTCAAACTGTTGCCTCGCAGCAAGTCCTGAGTTCGATTCCCTCCCCCAGTCTTTTCTATGTGGAGTTTCCTCAGGGTACTTCTGTTTCCTCCCACAGTCAAAAGACATGTCAGTCCGCTGGATTGGAGGCTCTAAATTGTGTAAATGTGAGTAACTGTTTATCTGTGTTCGTCCTGCGATGGACTGGTGACCTGTGCAGGGAGTTTCCCAATGCATGCTGGGATAGGCTCCAGTCCCCTGCAACACTGAAAAAGATGAAGTGGGTAGAGAAAATGAATTAATGAATGAATAAGAATGTAGCAGAAGGGGGTTATGTAAGTATACTCAAACCGACAATTCTAGCACCTATTAACTAGAAATCAATGAATGACTGTGCAAAAAATGGATTCCAGCATTAATAGCATGTGCAAAACAGTAGCAGCTGTGTTCATAGCAGAAAAACATACTGAGGGGTAAGACTGTGAGATTCATAATGTTATATTCATAAATGTTCTTAACTTGCCCACAAAAATACACAGAAAACTTAATTCTACATGTGACATGCTGTTAAATAAATATAATTTTACACATAACGCACAACATAGGTATATGGATTTTGACAGTAATTTGACCCCTCTGCGTGGAATTTAACTAACAGGAGTGAGCAGAGTCCATAGTTGCCAGTTCTGTTGTTAGCAATTGTAGCCATATAAATAAACTCAAAGTATTTGCAGCTGCTGTTGCTCCTCAACACCAAGAGGACAACCTACTATATGCACAAAATGTGTGACAACCAGAAGTTAAACAAAAAGCGAAAATAGAAGCATACAACTGTACTAACTATTTACATATAATACTGAACAATCCCATATAATGATAAAATACATCACTTTCACCTTGAGTTGTTGACACAGCCCCTAAATGTCATATCTTGCCAACTCGAAAATTCTGACTTTCCCAGTCATGTTCAGCACTTTGCTGCCTCATTCATGAGCACTCAACTCATAATTATGATATTTCTAACAGCACTTGAAGGCAGCATTAGCCCAGATTCAGAGAACCACAGTTGGGGATCCCAAGGGCATCCTCCCCAGGGAGATAATTGCTATATATATATTTTTTTATTTGAACAGCAAAATGCATCAGCTTGGTGCACTTTGAGGCGAACATACATTGGTCTATTACAGTAAGCAGCATGATAAACACTTAAAACAGCAGTCTGCATAGACCTATAAACACATTTAAGCTGTAAGTGATATCGTAGTGTGCTCCTTACCACTTCTCATCAGTTTTGCTTTTGCTGTCTCTTTTCAATTCTTCTCCTGCCTCCTTTAATTTCTTTTGGTGTCCATCCTCTTCTTCTTTCTCTCGACCAATGCAGGTTGTACAGAAGATGAACACACTGATAGAAAAAATATCAATGAATATAGTACTTTTTAAACATTTTGTTAATTTTAATGATACTGGTTATTGCCTCTTTGTGTTTTGACCTTTGTCCTCTCTACATGATTTCATAACATGTTGTGTCAATGGCTGCAGACATTAACACTGTAAAGCTGGCAGGCCTGACACCTCCGAACACGGTTCAACGGCCTGCAGGTCTTTCTTGTATTAAAGGCTGTATGTGATATATTACATAGTGTATGTGCTCATCCCGCCTCGTCTGTTTACCTCCTAATCTCCTGCTGTCTCTTGTCTCATCTCCTGCTGTGGCTGTGTATTATCCTCTCCTTTTGCTGCTGCAATACTCCCCTCCTTTTGCTGTTACTCTTCTCCTATCCTTTTTGTTCTTTCCTCTCATCTCCCCTTGTCTCTCTCCTCTGTCTTATTCAGTCCTAGTCCTTGAAACAAAGGATAAAGATAGACAGTAACAAAGGCAGACACGCAGTTACCATTTGATATTTGAGGTTAGCGAGGACAGAACTTTTCATGTGACATAGTGCAGCGTGTGCTGCTCACTATTGCTCATCTGTCAGTCTTTTCTGTCACTGCCTTTCTCATACTGTGTTGTTCCTATTTGTCTTCTCTCCTCTCCTTTTCTCTCCTCCCCCTCCCCTTGTCTTGTGTTGTTACCTCTAAAAACGGTGCAAAGAATAAACCATGATGACACAAACACAAACACATACGCGTGCATTGATATACAAGTGTTCAGTATATGATTTGAGGAAGGCTCTAATTCTGTCACTGAATGTGTCACTAGACTGATTTACAAAGCTGAGATCAGAGAGCCGTACAATTGAGTATTACATGGCATGAATGTGGGTAGTGTTACAAACAAGGACTTAAAGGAATAGTTCAGCCCAAAATGAAAATTCAGTCATATCTACTCAGCCCCGTGTCATTCGAAACTCCACTGAAGTTTGTACGAAAACCAAACAGAGCGAGTTAGCCCCTGTAATTCCATGTCAGCCTTCTCCCAAACTAATGAAGCATCGCGTTAGTTCAGGCAGGACATGCTTGCCACATCAGCTCATCGTCAGCTGATCCAAACAAACACCGATCACATTCAACGTGTTCATCAAGCCGGTCCATTTAACCCGTCAGCTCCTCATTCACCCCCCCATTCATCCCTTATTAATTCAATATGCTTGCAATGGTATGTTTCTGTAGGCTTGTCTCTCGAAATGATGTGTATTCCATATCTCAGTGACATGTGTCTGCTGGGTTCTGTTCTGTATACTGCTGGGGGTTTGATTGCGCTCCCCGCTGAAACTTACTTTAGCGTGCTGCTTGGATTCACACGGAGAGCATCATAGAGAGCAGAACCTGTGCCGCCAAATACAACTGTATAACCATTTGTGCAATAAATGGTTTTAACTTCACGAAGAGGCTGTTACTGACTGAGATGAAGTTTTCAGACTGAAATCGAAAATCACAGTTTTCCGACTTCTGTCAGAGCGCTGTCGGGTGCCGACGCTGTCTGTTGTTGACTGTTACAGAACAAAGCAATGTCGTTGAGGAAAATCTAGGAGATAATGAGGTAAATATTGGACTTTTGAACTCACGATGCAACCGTGGCTACAAAACACTTGGATTACGCTGCGCGAGGCTGAGCTGCAACTATGTATTGAAACATGTTTTCATACAAACGTCAGTGACATGGGGGTAAGTAGATAATGACTGAATTTTCATTTTGGGTGAACTATTCCTTTAAGCACTATATAGACAGCCTCATAGAAGAGTTGGAAAACTTTAGAGTTAAGTGGCACCATCATGAGTCCCTACAGCATGAATAAAACTATTGCACTTGAGTTTTCAGTGCAAGAATGGATTATTATTGTTATAACTTCTAGGGAAGCCTGTGGGTGGAGTGATAAAAGCTCAGCAAGTCAGCAAGTGTCAGTCCAACCACAGTATGGTCTTGTATGACATTCCTTGTGATGTGAAATTAGAATAGCATTTCCTCCACGAATGTTACAACAGCTTCAGTTGATGCTTATTCATTTTTTCCAATAAGAAGTACCATATTTCAAAAGCTATAAGTAGTATGAAAAAGCTGTATAAAAGCAAACTAGGCAAAAGTATAATATGAAATTAAATTTTAAAGGAAATTCTAGTACAAAGTCTGAAGGAGCAGATACATATTCTGTCTCCCACTGCCTGCAGCCGTTCTTAATGGCAATGAGCAGAGGCAACACAGAATAGATGCTGTCTTGACACTGACGCACAGTGAGGCATGATCGAGAACAGATACTGTCAAAATGCAGGCTTTCCAAACATCAAAGGTGTCAACTGGACAAATTTATGTAAATAGGAAAAGACAACATTCAGCAAATCAATTGATCAATTAATCAACTGATGCAGACATGGAGGAGGAGAGTGGCTTGTCTGTGAGTTGAGTAGAAAGCAGCTGTCATTAGGAGACTCGCCTTTTGATTTCTTTCAGGGATTTGTTATAGCCAAAAATCAATTAATCAATAAAGCAAACTTTATTTATACAGCACATTTAATAAATAACGATGCAATGCGCTTCACGGAGAGTAAAAGAATTGCATTTGAAAATAAAAATAAATAGATCAGATCAGAGAACAATATTTTTTACATTGTAGCATGACTACAAAGGGCCAATCCAAGGGCAAGACGCCTTCCAAGATTCAATCTGTGTATGCATCTGTTCTAAACAAAACTGAATTAAACTCAATGCTCCAGCAGAAAGACATGAAAATGGCAAAAGTCCACAGCCCATTTTTTTTATATTGCCGATGGGAAGGACAAAGAAGCCAAGGTTTTGAATTAAATTGTGTGCAAGCAATGGCACACTAAAAAACCTCAGTGCCCACATCAAGCAGGCAAAGTCTGAATAGGAACTGTCCAAACCTTATGCAGTGTTTATAATAATGATAATCTTTATTTATATAGCACTTTTGTAAATGGGTGTTACAAAGTGCTTCTAAACAAGAATAATACGCAGAATAAAAAATAATAAATAAAATATTCACAGCACTCCATGCAAAAGAGCAATTATCTCTGGGAACCAAGGCTTCCTGAGAGTGGGGAGCAACTAGGATCACTGATAGTCTCTCTTGTCACATTCTCTCTCTCACTGTAACCAATAGGCAGTACTGATTTTTAGAATGATATCCATTCCCAAACCTACTGAAATAAAAGACGAGGAGAGTCAATTGGTGGACAACTATCAGTATTGGGCAACTGATTTGGAAAGGAAACTGATTTGATAACTCCAAGAGTGATTTTTGATTAAAATAGGGTTGATTTGATAAAAAACAGAGCCATTTTCATCATTTAGTAACAAGTAGCAAAAGAAAAATGCAGAGGTGATGAAAACAAATGTAAATTGAAAAACAGTGCGATGAAAATGCACATGAACTGAACAAGAGAGTGATAAATTCAAATGTGATTTGATTAAATAACTGGTGATTGCAAATTTTCCTTTCATTCATCACTCGCACTGCCAAAATACCATTATGGTTGTTTATCGTTTGGCGCAAGGACTGTTACTTCTGATCATGAATCATTTAACATGAGGAATTTTTGTTTCTTCTGCTGTAATTACTAAATGTAAATCAAAAACCACGCCCACTGAAAGTCTGCTCCTGTCTACAGACTCCTCAAAAGGGGGCTGTGGGTTTTGATCGACACTTAAATATGAGAGTGGAAGCAACAAAAATTACTCTATGATTGAGGCTGCACACGTTAAATTATAACTGGCAATTTTGAGTAAGAGTGTTGAATGAAAGGAAATTTTGTAATCACCAGTTATGTAGTCACTTTACCACTCTCTTTTTAAATTCACGTTTTCATCACACTGTCCTTCAATTCACATTCATTCCCATCACCTCTATATTTATCAGTTAATTTCTGTTACTTCCACCCCTTAAATGGTAATTTTGTTGTTTAATAATAGAAAGTGGTGATAAATTATTATAAATGGCTGTTTTAATCAAATCATCTTTGGATTTATCAGTTTTTTTTAATTCACATGTGTTTTCATCACTCTTGTTTTCAATTCACATGCATTTTCATCACATCTATTTTATCATTTAATTTTTGTTTCTTCCACCCCTCATACCCAGAAATCATTGGGTCGTGTGGGTGAGAAAATGAATGAACAAATGAATGAATGGGGAACTCATTCGTAACTAGTAAGGCTACTGCTCCAGTGTTGTGTCTTGACAGATCTGAAATAACTAACACTGTAGCTGGGTAGCCAGGGTCGACACATGACAGTCGGATTTTTTGATAACAGCCAGCTTTGTGCATTGCTAGAAAGGCAGGCCCATGAGGGGTACCTACTAGGGGATAATCGTTATCCGTGCCATGCCTAGCTCATGATTCTCCTTTTAAACTCCCAATCACCAGCAGAGAGAAGGTAAACACCTGCCAGATTGCAGCAAGAGGTCTGATACAGAGTCTTTGGAGCGTGGAAAAAGAGATTCCTTCAAAGACGGGCTACACACAAAACTCAACATCAGCTTGGCTATGATTGTTGCAGTCGCAGTTCTCTACAACTTTTGAAAGAGACGAGGTGGTGGGTTACCTGAGGAGGCTGAGGGGGACCCACATGAGTTCAGACAGGATGGGAAGGAGCACAGTGCCAATGCAGACAGAACTGCTGTCAGGTAAAGCTTGATAGAAAACCAGGCAGCACTTCACTGTACAATGGCCTTATTCAAACGTATTAACCTGTGTATTGACCTATGGAAAAGTATTGTAAGGACCCAATATTACTGTATAGGTACTTGATGAAAATCTCCCAAATACATAATGTACTTATAACTGTGCAACACGCCATTCTAACCAGGGGAGCCTGTGGCTTCATTAAAATGGTGTTGTTACACTGTTGTAAGTATAGTAGTGAGGGAATTATTTGGATTACAGAGGAGAAATCTGGGTAACTATCAACACATCTCAGATATGTCTGTTTATACAACAGACCAGTGCGCTGTGCGGCTTCGTGGCTTCACCATCCAAACAGATGAGTCCACAGAAGTGTCAAAAATGTCACATCTACTGGCATATGTTCACTATGAATGGGAAAAGGAAATAATAGAGGATTTGTTCTGCAAAGACTTCAGAAAAACAACAACTACAAAGGATGTTTTTGAAACACTGGATGATTTTATGAGGTCAAATAGAATAAGTTGGACAAACTGTGCTTGTGTGTGCAGTGCACAAACAGAGCCACGACCATGACAGGCAGACACTCTGGGGCAGTTCAAAGAATAAAAGCTGTCACCTCCTATGCCTCCTTCATGCACTGCTTTGTGCACAGAGATGTTGCTTGCTGCAAATTACATGGAACCCACTCTTCAAGTTTTGGATACTGCAGTGAATTTTGTTTAAGCACAAACTCCCTGATTTGCACCTCTATGTGAAGAGGTGATTTGAATTTGAATTTTATTTAGGAATTTAAAAGCACAACAACTCAAAAGAGTATCATGACACAAAATCCCAGAGGATAGTACTTAAAAGCATTACTAAAAACATTTATTTCCAAAGTGGTCCTCGATGGAAACAAACAAACGCAATACATAAAAAACAAACAAGTTGATGGAAACAAATTACAAGATAAACCTACTAGCCCCCCTTGCAACCCCACGCCCATGGTTCAAACTCCTTCCCTTAAAAGTGAACCATCAACACTCCCCACAAAGCCGCCTTAACTTTCCAGTGTGTATAGAAAGATTCACAATATGCATCAGGATTTTTGCTGTTATGCTGGCACTATCCTTTATAAATCTAGCTGGCAAATTGTCTAGTCCAGTTGCTTTAGTAATACCGTATTCATTTTGCAAAGAAGATTAAAAACATCGCTCTCTGTTACCATATCTAACTCAAACATATCGTTTGCTATGTTCAAACTTTGGTAAAAGTTTTGAACAAAGGAAAACCCATAGTATCCCTTACAGACTTGTAACTTCTTAACCAGGGATGAGGCTACAGTGGTGGGTGCTGTCGACCACAGCCTGCTCATGCACACAGAGGTGAGGTGGTTATTCTGTGGACAGATGCTGACGTGTTCATTTAGTCCAAAGGAGGAGTTTCATAGTTTTCCATGAGGCCTGATCTAGCAGAGTTTTTGAGGGATGAGATGTGGCTTGATCAGCTGGATGGATGGAAACACAAACAGCATCAGCTAGCATGAACGAATCGGGGCTTTTAAAAGAAACTATGGACAAATCGTGCCCCATCAGGACTCACTAATACATTTGAACAGATGCATGCATTCATATTAGAAGAAAGATTTCAGGGCAGTCACATGCCAGGCGACGATGCCCCTGTCTGAGATGCTGGATATGTCTGAGAATGACTTCCCTGTGCTCACAGAGGGGCAAGCAGCTTCTTACCAGTGGATTAGTAACCCCTTCACTGAGAACATTGAGGCACAGCTTCCAGCGATTATCACATCCACATTCTTAGCAAAGCTCCGGGACTTATCATCTGATCCCACCCTGAGAACTCATTTCAAAGAAGTGGCACTGGAGACATCTGGGCCCGAGCGCCGTGCCGAGCACCAAGCGTATGCAGAATGAAAGTGTTAATACCATTCAGCACCACATATCTACGTGAAGCTGTCTTCTCAGCGATGACAGCCCTGAAAACTAAATACAGATCCAGTCTGATCATTGAGGAGGACATACGTGTTGCCTTGTCAAAAATAGCTCCGCGCATTGATCATATTGTTAGCAGGTAGGCAGGCACAAGCAGCAGCAGTCCTCACATTCGGTAGATTTTGCAATTAGGCTCTGAAAATAGAAAAACGTCAAGTGACGAATGCCAGGTTTCAAAAAACATTTCATTTTTGATTCTTAAGCGATGCACATTTATTTTGTGTTATGTTTAAAGTAATGACATTGACAAGCCCTTTTTATTAAACACAGCCTGCGTTTTTGGAACACCTATTCATGTTTGTGTCATGGTTAAAAAACTACAGTGAAGCAAAATAGGCATTATATTTTAATACATATATAGGCTTCTGTGTAAGCTGATTGACTTTTATCTCAGGTTTAAAAAGCAATATAGCCTCATCTGGCACTAGCAATGAGCACTTTCTAAAAATAAAGACATTTGTATATGCTATGTTTTTGAGAGCAAACATTTTTGTGTTTATTGTAGTGAAAACAATGGGTAGGAAAATGTTGTGCCTTCTGTAGGGAGGCCCTGGAATATTTTCTTGGACGTAGGGGGGCCTTTGAAGCAAAAAGACTGAGAACCACTGACCTATGTTAGAAAACTGTTGTCTCCTTCACAGGCTGAAGCACAGACAGCACAGAGAAGGCTGACACAATTCATGTCATTAGAAGAAAGCTGATTTTTACTGTTTATAGCACACAAAACAGATTCAATTTGCTAATTTCACTGTATTTACACCAGGAACACATTAAACTAATTGAACTTGCATAGGAATAGGCCTATTTGCTATTATTTGGAGATATAAATAGGAAAATCTTGCCCACTAGCAAGCATCTTTGTTTCTTTAGCAACACTTCCTTTGGAAGATTTAAAACTTCTTTCATTATTTTGGTGTTTTCACTTTGTAGTTCATTACTTCTCCTTCTCTGTAGCAGTAAGTCTTGGTGTGTGAAAGGGAAGCATTTGCACTTGTTGGTGCTGCTCTCTTGGATAGATGATGATGTGGTAATGGCCTGCTGGCACATCTCCTCCAATTCCACTGACTGCTACAGTTACTAAAATAGAACACATTATTCAGACTACCTATAGCCTTGTGTTACTATAGGTCTAACATCACCTTTCATTTGGGGAGCAAATTGCTAAATTCATAACGTAATAACCCACAGCTAATCTTCATGGATACTAGCTTGTGGTATAATTTACCTGCTCCAGGATACCATCATCATTGTACAGGTTCTTGAGAGGCTTGATTTGCTTGTGGGATGAGGCTGTCAACTTTGTCTGATACCAGGTCAGCATCTCACTGTGGCAGAGGCCCTTCCCCCGTAATAAATACTCCCGTCTTACACCTGTAGCCACCTTTTGCACATTTTCACATTCTTCCAACAGGCTTTGAGTTGAAATATGTGTCTCCTCTCTTTCACTCCTGCTGATCAATTAAAGGATTCTGCCAGTTGAAGTGATGCATCGTCCTTTTTCTTGACAGTAATGTTGTCTGTTTTGTTTTGTCCTCCAAAAACTGAGCCAAAATGTTCCATTAACACAATTCCTCACCCTATCACAGAGTGTGAGGCCAGCCACCATGCAGATAAACCTCATTCCGGCCGCTTGTACCCGCCATCTCATACCATAGGTGAGGATCGTAATGGAGATTGACCGGTAAATCGAGAGCTTCGCTTTATGAGTCAGCGCTCTTCACCACCACAGTTCGATACAACGCCAATATTACCGCAGCTGCTGGACCTAACCAGCAGTCAATCTCGCTGTCCTTTTTACTCTCACTCGTGAATAACACTGTGATTCCTCATCCACATCACACTCAGCTGCAAACCGCTCCAATGCACAGCAGAGATCACAGTCCAATGAAGCCAAAAGGATGACACCTGCACACAGTGGAGATGCCACCCTAATGTCACCAAACTGGACACTCTCCAGACTTTGGCTCCGTTTTTGATATCCTGAACATGAACAGGGGGGGAGGCAAGGCCCCCACTGTTATTTATATTTATATTATTGTTGTTTATGTTTTTGTTATTTACCATATTTCCCTTATGGAACAATAAGGTTTGAAATTAATGGAATTGAGTACAGTATCTATAAGATTTTAACTTTAACTTTAATTGCTGATTATATAAATATATAAGTGTGAGATGGGAATTATCAATTTTCACATGCATCGAGGGGTTTTTCTTTACCGTTAAAACTGAAATTATGTTGAGAAATCAACGCATTGCATGTGGTAATTAATTGCATGCTCTGGACATGCTACTGACAAACAAACACACTACTCTAATTGCTCCTGCCACTCCTTGTCATCTCTGTCACTTTTCTTATACTCCTGCTAAGGAGAGATGTATCTCTCCCTCTCCTGCTTGCATCTCCTCTGCCTCATATTTCTGCTCAAAATGGAGATGAGTGGAAATCAAGCTTCCATGCAACATTTCATTTCTGTAGATCAAAGAGAAAGATTACCGTACATGAGTGGAAGAGGGGTGGTGTTGCATTTCACTGGCAATGCTCACTAAACTACCTCTGATTCACATTCTTGGCTCTCCAACACTTCAATAATTAACCAGAAGAACAAAGAGCATGTGGTAATTAATACTAATTATACTCAATTATTTTGAATAAAGTAAGTCCTAATGAACCAGTAATGCGCGACAATAACCCCACTTGATCCCAGAAGCGAACTATGGTGAACATTGCGTTTGGAAGTGTTTTCGGAAATACTCTAAGTATTACTAGAGTGCATGAACAACCCAACAAAGTGACTGGGAAATTTGGATTTGCTCTATGATACCCGGGTTGCCCAGATTTTCCTGTGATGTTTTACTTAGCTAAGGATGGTTCCTATACAAACAGTTGAAAATTAAGATTTGAACTGATTGCATGTAGTGATTTACCCTCATTATGAAATGCCCAGACACAAATATTTATGCCCAGCAGGAGTCGAAACTGCTATTCCACGCCTGCACTTGACTGCAGTGAGACAATAGCAGGGCAACTTATAAATTCAGAGCCCCATCTTAGTCATACTATCAATTTAATTTGTGACTGAAAGCTGTGCAGTGCTTGTTTGTCTCTTGAAACTAGATTTCATTAAAATAGATCTGAACACCTACTTTGACCAATACTGATGGTCTTTTTTAACCTGTGTTCAATAAACTATTTTGTCCATATTGCTCACCCCTAGTTTAGTCTATCCCTTATTTTTCAGATTATTATTTTTCTGAGTCCATGCTGCCCTTTAAACAATTTAAAGAATTAAAGAATTCACATATGTTCAGTCAATGTTTGTGAACTTGCACCACTCTTTGAAGTCCTGAAATTCCAGTGGGTGGGGAGTATGGGCAAAGTAAACGTTGAGTCATTGGTATTGATCAACAACCCTATCAACCTCCTGCAGATATATTATGGTAATTCTCTGCTATGGGGCAATAAAAACCTTACTTATTTCCCTTTTAAAGCCTTTCTTATTTTGGCTACATTTTATTAGCCTAAATAACACTTATCAGCTCTGATAAGTGTTATTTAGGTCTCATACTGGTCCCACACTGGACCCACACTGGTCCCATACTGACCAATACTGGTTCCACACTGACTCATTCTGGACCCACACTGACTCATTCTGGACCCACATTGAACTCATACTGGTCCCATACTGGTCCCATACTGACCGATACTGGTCCCACACTGCTCCCACACTGGACTCATATTGGTCACATACTGATCCCATTCTGGTCCCATACTGGTCCCACACTGGTCCCATACTTATCCCACACTGGACCCACACTGGACCCACACTGGACTCATATTGGTCCCATATTGGTCCCATACTTGTCCCACACTGGACCCACACAGGTCCCACCCTGGTCCCATACTGGTCCCCCCACAGTATGTCTCCCAAATTGCCTTTGATAGAGTAAACTCAAAAAGAAGAGTTTGGTATTACTATTGGAAGATGAAGGAAACTGAGACAGGACAAAGGAATGAAAACTGAGGCCAAGTTAACACTTTTTCTCCTGGGCAGGTAAATGCAATTTAGGTTATTTAACATCTGTTATCTGGACTATTGCTGTATGGGAAACTAGTCTAGCCCTGCTATTTGATGTAATACCTCATTTCCATTACTCAGAACCAGGCCGTGCAGAGCTGTGATAAAGGCTCAGCTCTGTAAATATATGTACAGAGAGGAGAACCTAACCTTACTTAACAGCGCATAGGGGAGAGACAATGTTATCGCCCATCAGCTCTATGATGATCATCTGGCCTTTTGGCAAAAACGTTACTGATGCACATAAATAATTGGTTAATGTGGGCTGTTTTGATATACCATAGCAAAATGATTTGCCTTTATGATAAGAATCTATAGCTCAGATTCCCAGCCATTACTATGTTTCACTTCTAGCTCTGTTCCTCTTTGAACCATGTTTCTAGTAACGTTATTATTAAAGTCATGTCATCTGACCATGAGTAATTTCAGGTCTTATCATAAATATACTACTCCTACCTGACTTGTGTTGTTAGAAGTTATCACAATCAGTGTTGAACCATTTTAGAATTGATTGCATTTGTTTCGCTTGGTGGGGGTGGGTGGGTGGGGTGGGGTTATCTGGGTTATCAACTCTCTTCCAAGGAAAGTAGCTATTGGCTGTATGTATGGAAGCACTGAATCAGACCTCCTTGGATTAGACAAACAAGTAACACAAATTTTCTTGCATTGGCATCGGCTGTAGTTTAGTCTAGTCATGTTTATTGTTTATTATTATGTTTATTTATGTAGCTATTTATCACAAGCATGTCTCAAAGGGCTTCACATGCCATCATACCATAATACATCATATATACATACTATATACATCATTTCCATAGTACATGTAACTCATATACCATACTACACACAAATGCCTGTTGGCTAGTTAGAGTCTTTAATCCACTTGAGCTGCAACCCACACGAACATGGGGAGAACAAACGCTATTTGGACTCTTTGTTAGCAGCAGCGGAGCTCCCATTTCAACCGACAGCAGATTCGGGAGTCAATATTCTCTGATGGTCCAAGTACTACAAGTATGTAAGAGACAAATTATATATAGGTCCAAAATTGCCGAATTTATCCTTTCAGGCTTAGTTTGATGGTCGATAAATTAACTTGCTGTGCAGCATTGTAAAAACAACATAGCTTATTTTTCATACCCAACAAGTACACAAAGCTAGCCTGCATATTTTTATTTTTTTATCTTTTTTTTTTACCTGTTTGGAAAATGCAGTTTGATCATACTGGCAGTTGGCGGACTGTGACGTTAACATACACTAACAAACTCAGCTGCAGTCATATAACATTGCCTATGAAGGCTGTCTCAAACGATTTATTTCTCTGCTACCTGCAGTCAAACAAGGTACCTTATTAGGAAAGTTCCTAGTTAGGTATGAAGGAGGAGGGACGCTACCTTCCAAATGAGACAGAGCCTACATCAGGTGATTTCACTGATTAACACACCTTCAAGCAGAGGGGAAGTGACTAATTAGTGAAATCACCTGTGTGTAGTGAGGTGGTGTAGTGGTCTAGTGTGTAGTTACATTTTTTGTAATGAATAAACTGTTTATCTGTTACATACAATTTATTAGTCCTTAACCCTGCATGCATGGACTTACCCACACAGAGTGACATGCATGAAAGCTCATGTCATGGAGAAATTGACAATATTCTTGTGCTTGTACTTTGCTAAGCTTCTAGTAGCAGTCATAGCCATCTGAAAAACTTTCTTTCCTCTTAGCTTTTCAATCCCTGCCCTATTGAGCAAAAGAATTGTCCATGTCTGTGAAAGGGTGATGCTTCCATTTATATGTAAAAAGACTTGTACTTTCCTTGTTGTCCTTTAAAGCAAAGTTAGCTTGCTCGCTCGCTCGCTCTCTCTCTCTCTCTCTCTCTCTCTCTCTCTCTCTGTGGGTGTGTGAATAGTAGCTACATTCAAGGATGCTGTTATATGTCCTTTTCATTCCACAAGCTAGTGAATCAGTGTCACTGTGCACATATCCAGGGCTGCAATTAAAATCAGCAACCACAGTAATTTGTAAATTAACCTCATCGCTGTAAACATTTGCTCATTTGCATAATGTGAACAACAAGATAAACATAAACACACAAAAGGATGACTGGTGTTAATTATGTTGTGAAGACCAGTTTGACCACAAATCACATGCAACCCAACTGCACTGGGTACTTCAAGTTGAGTCCACTTTGAATTTTTGGTGCATGTCAAATGAATTTAAATTTCAGTGACATACAGACTTTTGGGGCCGAGGGCTCAGCTCTTGGCTCTCCCTCTCCTTCCAGCGTCTCCTACCTGCTCCTTGCAGATCTTTCAGAAGAGGATCAGCTTCTGTTCCTCATTAAGCTCAGCCAGGAGCTCTGGCTCAGTGTAACTGTCCTGAAGAATTTGCTGCATCATCCTAACCCATGCTGCAGGGCAACTTTCTGGATGCTTTGTGCACCTGATAAACCTCTCTAGCAGCTCAGAACAACTCTTAAGCTGTGATCAGATAATCCCTTGGGGTTCGACCGTGTTGTGGTGTTGCTGAGGAGTAAACAGCGCAGGTGCTATCCTGGCATTATTGGATTAGCGGTGTGAACCTATATCAAAGTAGATATATAACCACTATTCTTTACACACACATATAATGCTTTTGAACCTTCATTTTTTTTTTAATCCTGTGGTTTTCACAATCAGAGTCACCATTGTTCTTGCACTATTGTGTTGTGGCAAGCATCACATACTGTAGCTATTATGCCCTGTGCCCTGCACTACAAATATTCAGTTATCACTTTTCAAAAATTCTTCTTCAAAACCTTGTTGTTTTTGTTGTCCAGTAGTCATAAATCGAGCCTCTGAATCATGTTTTTGCTTCACTGGAATCACTCCTTTATTTCCCTGCACTGCTGCCTTGATCCTTCCCGTTCCTCCCTCCATGGCACATTTATCTCTCTGTTCCTCTGCCTTTCTGCCACTCTCCCCCTTTGTCTCCTGTAGTGGCCTATTCGACACAGCTGTGTAAGGCAAAGACACCTGTATTTGACACACCAGTAAGAGTTAGTGTGTATGTGTGTGTGCGTGTGTGTGTGTGTAATGTCTGTTTTCTGAACTGCCCTCTTACCAACCCTCTTCATCCATCATGTAACATTATCTCCCAAACTCATCTTACACAGAGATAGCTTCTCTCTCTCTCTGTCTCTCTCTCTCTCACACACACACACACACACACACACGCACATATACACAGACAGATACAGCTAGATACAGACTTAGATCTAAACACGTAAGTCCTTCTGTGTCTGTCTTGCGATTTTTTGCCTCAGGGAACATAAACACACTCCAGGTAACACAAGATAACATTCTACTCTATGCGTCTTTTCACTAAAATCTTCCTAATTTCAACTGTGTTATTGAGGGGAGTTTACAACAACATGATCACTATTACAAGACAGGATTAATACAAAGATGTATCATTTCTCCAAGTTTCGTCTAAATAGAAAGGTGGTTATGGGAACGTAGATAAAAACAGGATGCAATGTATGACAAAGTGCTTCATAAGAGACATTTTTGTGGCCTCAAGGCATGCTTTTCAGTCAAAAAAATGGCAATTACTACAACTGTTACTTGCTCAATAAATTGACACACTGTTCCATTACTGTGTCACAAGTAATTTAAGATATGACTGACTGTTTTTTTTTCTGTGAATCTCTGTATGACATTCATCCACCCTCCCACAACACACACACACACACACACACACACTACTGGCATACTGAGGAAAGGAGGAGTGTGTGGGTACACACCACTCAGTATGCCCTTGTGAACCCACTGGTCTTAT
Source organism: Centroberyx affinis (assembly GCF_046629955.1). NCBI lineage: Eukaryota > Metazoa > Chordata > Actinopteri > Beryciformes > Berycidae > Centroberyx > Centroberyx affinis. Next base: position 152,517 of record NW_027278875.1, read on the forward strand.
TGCAAATCTTCTTGGTCCCATGACCAAGTTATTGCTCTTCACCCTCCACAACCACCCACAGCCACCATGCGTCATGACCTACACACTAACCAGCCAAAGAATGGAAGAATGGAAGAGAGAGAAAGAGAGAGAGAGAGAGAGAATGTGACTCAGACCGTAAGTATGCAATCAATTAAAGGCCTAATAGATATTCCCTTGGTCTCTATGCGTCAAGGAGAAAGAAAACTTATTTTCGCAACCCTGAAAGCTTGATTAAATGTTTCACCCGACGACATTACGGAAGGGCTGAGGTGGTTATTTTTGTGTTGCCATAAAATAAACAGCCATTATCGCACCAGTGTAATAATCATGTTCAACAGAAATACTCATTACAAAATGTAATTAATGAACAACCAAATCCTGCCAAGCCCCAGTCCGATGGATTCTGGGGTTTGATTTCCCCATGCTGATCCATGGTGGGCGAATTTGACTGAGATAAAGCTAATGAACTGCTCTGCTTTCTACCACTGAAAAACCCAGTGCACACTGTTTCAGGGTTTATTAATATTTTGACAGCTGGGGGGGGGGGAATAGTTAGTTATAATGTGTGTGTGTGTGTGTGTGTGTGTGTGTGTGTGTGGCGTACATACATATCTAACTCAAAGTACACTTAGCTGCAGTTAAGCAAACAGGGGTCAAATACCTTTCACAAAGCACATCTATACACCGTGTACAGATTAATAATCAAGTTAGGTCCTCCAAGGCACAGTTCAAACACCTCCACTTAAACGTATACTGCGCAGTCTGGCAGCAGCTAGCAACTGCAGATGACTCCATCAAAGCTTACCGGCATAGACACACTGTAGGTCTCTCGTGATTCAGAAGGTTGCTGGATTGATTGCTCATTCAAGCACGTTGGGATCTGGGGGATACAAGCCTTGTCTCTGTCAAAATGTTCAAATATATTCATTTCAAGTATATAAAACCTATTGCACAATACAAATACATACCTTTCCCCCAGTTTTTTTTTCCCAAAGTTGGTAACCATGGAAACTATGAAATGTGAAATATCACAAATTCATGATATTCTATAATACATTTAGTGTTGGTCAGCCACCTAACTATCAAAACCTTGGTTAAGATCTTTGCCATCCATTAGCTATCCAAAATGTGCTTACATGCTTCTTCCTGAGTCACAGACCATGTTTTCACTGTATTGTATTTAACTATGCATGGTGCCCGCTGTGGAAAAAGTCATCCTAAGTAACATTAAAACTCCATTTAATAGTAATAATTGTAATTAATAACTTTGAGGGTCTATAGGTAGGTGGTGCCAGGGAGAAGTAAGAAAAAAAGACAAACAATCTATTAAGCAATAACAGGTTCTGCCCCCCTTTAGCAGTAAAAAACCCTAATTAAACAAACGTTTAGCCAAAAATGAATGCCATGCCATACAGGATGTTAAATTAGAATAGATTAGATGAAACCTAATGATCCTTGTCAGGAAATTGAGTCATTGCAGCAGCAAGTAGTAATAGGATACATCAAAAGAACAATAGGTTATAAAGAGTATAGAAAAAGGGAGTTATCAAAAGATGCTCAAACAAAGAATTCTAACAATCTGACATATTAAGTAGAAATGTATGAATGAAAATGTGCAAAAAAAAGTATGGATATCAAACAAGATTGCAACAGTAGCAGAACTGAGAAACAAGACAACATGAATTTGTGCATTCTGAAAAGAATTTTAAAAAATATCAATAACAATGCAATATATAACAATGAGAGGAAAATGAGACCATGAGAAGACAATATGTGAAGGATAACAACATAGGCCTACAGGCTGTAATTCATTATTTCAACTCTTAAAAAACTTTTTTTTTGGATGTGAAGGTAAGAAAATAATGTTTCACTTCACTATAACTTATTCTGTCAGGTAACATTAAATAAATTAAGTAAAATCTGTCACATTATTCTGACTGAATTATTTTTGCTAATTACCTAGTCAGCCTACTGTTTGTTAATTAGCGTTAATGCTCTGATGGTAGTTGATAGCATAAAGATGAGTCTCCATACTGATATTTATTTAATACACCTATAAATAATTACACCTACAATTATTTTTCCCCACAGAAAGTGAGAAGCAATCATATCTACCGCTTATGCCAACATTAAATACAGGAAGATGAGACTTGGGACAATCTGGCTCGCCCTTCCAACTGAGACAAATGTCAGACTCTTATTGCTGGAGCCATTCACACCATTGTTTGACACTAATGAAGGTCAGCTACAGATCAAATATTGAGGTAAAGTATTTTGTTACAAAAATACCTTCATAAGGTTCTCTTTTTTCAGCAATCTGGGGTGAACCATTTTATATGAAACGTGAACTATCTTAAGAACTCTCTGGAGCAAAGTCTTTTTTTTCTGGATAGAAGATTACAAGATTATGATGATATGACAGCTTGCTGCAGTCAGTCTTGCCAAGTATTTTTCTGCCAAGCTGAGGTGGACCCACTTATATCATATGGATGGTGAAATATCTTAATAAGTCTCTGAAGCAAAGTTTTTTTTTTTCCTAAAGAGGATGGAAGACTGCAAGATTGCTGCCGTCAAGAGAGAGCTTAAGAGTCAAGATCATTAGTGTAATGAATGAACGTCATCTACATCAGAATGTCACTCCCTTCCTCCTTCCACAATCAGTGAGGACTCTGAGCCTGATTCCTCCAGTCCTCTCCCACTCTGAGTCCAGAATCCTGTGTCCAGTCATGATCTCGATCATATAGTAGATTGGACTCTTAGGTTTGTATGTACTAAGAAAGGCACAAACAGTTATAAAAAGCACATGCAGTTTTCTCTAGTCGTGTCCGATTTACCGATACCAATAATAATCATTCAAATGAGGCTGCGGCAATTTTGACGCTCTCTGGAGCCTGGATTGTGCTTGAAACACATAATTAGGTGGAAGAACACAGAAAGGATCCACGGGAACGTCATGGCAGCAATAAAAAGCACTCAGAAAAGGTTACTGCATCCAGACCTCCATGTCAAGACATCTTAATATTCAGTTGTTGAACAATAAGCCTTTTAGCTGTAGTGATTTCTTCTGAATTGTTTTATTTCCTTCTGTGTTTCACCAGCATGTTATAGGTCTGAAACATAAATCTATCTTTTTATTATTTTTTCAGTCAATACAAGGTAAGGCTTAACTCACCAGCTGTGTTGTTAGCAATGGAGAATAGCTATTGCTTGTGGGCCTCCAAAGCGATCCTGAGGAGATATGAAATTACATTAAAACTTGATTTAGCCTAAACTAAAATGAAATGTTACCACTTGCCTGTTTTGAGGCAAAATACAGTAATAAACTGGATACATCAAACAAAGCAAATTGGTTTCATCCCAGGGTTTATGCAGCCATAATGTTTGTTATATCCATATGATTTAACCTGTGGGGAGAGCAGTAAATTACCTGACTTCCCATAGAGACCCATATGAAAATCAGTACGTAGTTAATTATAGCTGTTATAAATATCTCCCAGTATAAGATGAATATGGAACATGGGAGCACCATCGCAGCTCCATAGCAGCGATATATATCACCACTTGCTAAATTACTAGTGTTTGATACATTTCTACCTTTTCTATCACCACTCAAACAATCTTTAATTTGAACCATACAATCCTCTCTCTGTAGGATTTCTCTAATCTGGTTTTACAGAGAAAGACTTATAAAAAAGTGGCCATCTTTTAAATTCCCCTGAGGGTTATACCCCTCATTACGCTCTGCACAATGCATGTTCTCCTTTGTGAGATATGCCTGGCACACTCAGTGAATGCTGAGGGAATTGGATGGCTTCTGAAACATTTTTTGGAAAAGGTGAAGAGACTGGTAAGGAGTTGTTACTTAGCAGAAGAGCACTTAAGAGTTTTAAATTCTCCCCTACAGCACTTGCAGTTAAATTGTGCCTTACTGCACAATGTCCCAGTGTTATCTCTGATCCAGGAAAAAGTACCCTGAAAAATTTCAAATCCTGAACAAGGAAAGGGATTTTCATTATTAGCACATCCACTTGCAGGGTCTACTTCCACCTCACTGTCACCAGTAGTCTCCTCTTCATCAGCATGAGTCCATTCCTTAAGCATCGTCATGAAATTCCTACTTGTCCACGTCAAACCTTAAAGTCTGATTGTCAGGATGGGGAAGAACATCAGAATGATTAGCATGAGCAGACTGGTGTTAATGCCATTCACTTGTCTGGGAGAAGGCACTTCTATTCTGGATACAAAAATCTGCAAAAGGCAAAAGATTGATGGACTTGATTTCCTCCAGCATATTTTATTGTCAGCCCCCAGAGTATGTGACATAAAGACTTAAAGACAAAAGTTTCTCAGATTTAAATGGCGGCAGCAGCAGTGATGAAAATGAGGTTTGCATTCAGTAACCGTGGTGACGATGGGAGAAAGAGAAAACGTGTGTGAAAGTGCATGTGAAAAGTGTATGAAAAAACATAGTTATGTAGTTGACCATCATTTTTAAAGTGCTAAATAATAAAGACAGTAATGTGGGAGTTACTTGTCAAGAGAGGGAGAGGGAGAGAGAGAGAGAGAGAGAGAGAGAGAGAGAGAGAGAGAGAGAGAGAGAGAGAGAACATAGCACCATAATCACTGAATTGAGAGAGGTGAAGGATCTTATTCTGAACCCTCATGCCCTCACACAACTCTTGAAAAGACTTTCAACAAACGTGTTGCATAACTAATGTTGAAACTCTCTGAAGGGTTAGTTTAAGTTCCTCACTTTGTAATGACTGGTGTTTCCAAACTCCAGTAATACCATCTCATGTGGAGCCTGCTCTGGAGGCCACTGAGAGGACTGAGGTTTCTGGCACCACAATGCCAACAAGTCAGGTGTGAGCAGTGGTGTGAGCAGTGGGGGTTCCAGAACAGTAAAAAAAATATATATATATATGTTTTCTCTTATTTTTTCAATTATCCACCTGACAGGGGATTACTCTGGGATTCCAGTCCAAGTTTCCCTCTGACTTATTTACTGTCAGAAAATTGTTCTGATACAGTGGAGGTGAAAAAGTATAGATTTATCTTCTGACATATTTGTTTATATGGTTATTGGTTTTCAGTTGACACTACTGACAGATAAAGGTCATCTAATTGAACAAATAATACTGAAAGCATTTATTGAACAAAAATCAACAGAAATGCAATTTCCTTGTGTGGACAAAAAAAATAGTACACCGGCAGCTTCAATAACTTGCATTGCCCCATTTGGCAGAAGAAATGCAAGCACTGCAATGGGATTTTTAGCTGTGGTTCATTTGTCCTTCACAGAACATGATATCACTGCTCTGAGCAAGCAAAAACGATCAAAAAATAATAACCATTTTGCATTGTCCCTACTGCTGTATATTGTTCCTTCAGTAGTGAGGTGTCACCAAGCCTATATGTGGTCTGTTCAGTGAGGAAAGAAGGAAAGCAAATTAGCACTGATGCATTACCCATCATTAATCTGCACATTATTCATTTGAGGTAAGGTGGCACTAGCAAGATAGTTGTGAGCTCTGTTACTTGCTCAGAGCCTGGACAGTGAGTCAGTCACTGAGTCAGATATATGTGACAGCATACCTGAGTTCTGTAAAGGAGAAATGGGCCACAAATAATTGAGGTGACCAAGAGGTTTTTTTACCGCTAAAGGGGGGCAGAACCTGTTATTGCTTAGTAGATTGTTTGTCTTTTTTTCTTACTTCTCCCTGGCACCACCTACCTATAGACCCTCAAAGCATATACAAGGACTTTATCTGTCCTGTTCAGTATGCTAATATCAATTGGAGGGATCCAGTAAAGTCACAAAAGAAATGTTTAGTCACCTCAATTTCCAACTTAACAGATATGTTGTTGATCTTTTCCAGATGCTGGATTTTTGCAGACCAGTTCTTAAATATTTATTTGTGCACAGCCAATTCTCCAATGGACCTCCATGCTGGTGCCATCTGTGGTTGCTATAAGAGATGTGCCACATAACCGCAAAAGCCTCTGTACTCTGATTTGGTCATATAATTTGTTGATACTATTTCTTTCCATTGCTGTGTTGATGATACACAGCTGTATTTGCCTGTAAACCCCAGTGTCCCAGTCTTCTTGATCCTATTAAAGATTTACAAGCAGGCATTAAATATTTGATGTCTCAGAGCATTCTTCAACTTAAATGCTAAGAAATCTGAGTTGTTTGGCCCACCAAATACAACTTTTAAAATTCATGATAATCTTGGCAACCTGGCAAATACTATCAGCAACTGCCAGAATTTATATAGGTCATTTTTGATTATGAACATTGAGTCAGGATCAAGAGATGTTAAGTCTTATTTCTCCCAATTGAGAAGTATCTATAAAACTAGGTCATTTATATCCCTTTTTTTTAAGTTGGTAACTTTTGTAACTGTATTATTGGTTCAGTGACAAAGCTATTCTGCAGCACATTTAAAATGCAGCAGCTAGGTTTCTAACTATATCTACCATCTATCTATCTATCATATAACTCCAGCCCTTATTCCTTACATTGATCTCCAGACCACACCCACTTCCTTAGATCTACAAAGGTTTTGGTTTTTTTTTCAAAGTCTAAATTAAAAGATGATTGAACATTTGTGGTCTTGGCTCCCAAATCATTGAAAGACTTGCCTCAAAAATTGCTGAGTGGGCTTTAATGTGCCAGGGAAGGCTAGGGAAAATGTATGCTTGAATTATACCTTTATCATTGAGCAGTGAGCATTCACACAGAAGCCCAATTCAGATGAATGATGTACTAACTTCCAGGATTTCCCACCCAAAATATTTCCCGCTTCTGCCCACAAGTGGAGTTGGGAACCAGGTAGATCAAATACAGCCTGATGTATCTGTACAGTATGATATTTAATTTAATTAGGCTATTAAAAAATTAAAACCAAATTTTCTATTTCTTCTGAATTATCCACTCGCCATTGCAGAGGTATAAAATTCATCCAGAAGTCTACATACACATAAGCTATCCAGATTCTAATCCTGCCCTTTCCGCCGTAGCTGCCCTACTGTGATTTCCATGAATGAATAAGAGCGTAGAAAGAAGGATTTTCATATCACTATAGAGCTCCCTATTTATCAGTGAAAATGAGAAAATCTGTGTTTTGCACTGTGGGTATTTTGCCCCCTAGCCCAATGATTCTTTTGTCCTGTTCAGATTTCCTTTTAGCAGTACATAAAGGTGTAGGCCTACTGGGGAAGACCTGTTTGATTTTTACTTTTGTATTATTATTTAAGACCTATTGATGTCAATTTTCAGTCAGTCATTGTTCTTAATTTTTCTTATAATACAAATAAAAGATCTATGAAGAAACACAGTTTGTGTTTATTGTCTGAACCTGCCAAATACAAGTGTCATAATGGCCAATATAAACATTAGGTTGACCAAAATCAGTTGATGTTAAGATATTTTTCTGGTGGGTTTAAGCTCATTTTAACCACAGAATTGAACAGCGCCATGGTGCTGACATACTGTGTCGTCGTCTTAAATTGCAATCCTATCTATAGCCTAATCTCCCAGAGCATTGGAGTGGGTGGCCTAGTGTGTTTGCAATGTTGGTGACTCATAATAATTCATTTTTGTGTGTGACTTTTAACATGCTGAATTACCAAATAGTCCTGTAGGTGAATAGTGGTTCAATAATGCTAATTGTAGATGTGCAAATGATGACAGCTGCTGCTGCGCCCTTTTGATTATTTCCGAGGAGAGCAGTAGTACAGTCAATAACTCATGTTTATTACTGGCTGCACCATTTAACTGTATGATAATGTGCGATGTGAGACATGAGACATGTTTTTTTTTTTTTTTTTTTTTTTTTAATGACATTCCAGGGAATATCAGGAGAGAAGGGTTTTAATCTTGGAATTGAAAATGGGATATTTTCAGGAAAAAATAATCCCCAGTTATAACCATCGAATGGTGACCATAGGTGGTGTCATAAAGCTGCAGGACGATCAGACAGGCAGCACCATTCACTTGCCACCCAATCTAAATGTTAAAGGGTTGAATGTGTGAGCGTGGGTGTATCACTGGGGTTTTCAAGTTGACATTTCCCATCACAGATGTTTCACTGAATTAAGCCCACGACGCCCATCCCCAAACCACCCCCTCAACCCCCACTCTGGACACAAACACAGCTTAATAGTAATAATAACAATAAAGTGCTTTGCAGAGAACAGAAGAAACAAAGCACAAAAGACAGACAGTATAGAAAACAAAGGGCAACAACAAAAAAAACAATAATTTCTTAAAGGCCAGTCTATTGGCGGGTCCGTCTTTTTAAATCACTTCTCAAGTGTGTCTTGAGAAGTGATTTAATAGAAGGCACTGACTTTGCTGGCCTAATTTCCTCTGGCAGGCCGTTCCACAGTGTAGGCGCTCTAATGGTAAATGCCCGATCACCTTTTGTTTTCAGTCTAGACAGGAACAGCCAGAAGAGCTCTGCTCGAGCGTCTCGGGCTGCATTCTGGCTCATATGGAGTTGAAAGGTCTGAAATGTAGCAAGACCCTGACACAGGCTCGCTTTAAAAATGACCAGGAAGATCTTGAATTCAGTTCTGAAAGTGACAGGTAACCAGGGAAGCAAGGATTGGAGTTATGTGGTCTATATGTTGGGCAGCTGTTGAAACTTTAACCCTAACCTGTAGCTACTACGCCGTATCTACGCTTAGACTTATTCCTAGTGCACAACATTTCTACCCTAGCAGATACCTTTTCTTTTCAGTCAGAGTAACCTGCTAGCTAATAAGCCAACATATCAACATGCTAAGAAATTGGCAAATCAGCAAACATACTAACAATCAGCCAGAGCAAACATGCTACTAGCAAACAATGTCAGGTAGCATGCTATAAACACACAAAAGCTAACAAGCCAATATATCAACATGCTAAGAAATCAATATACCATTGAACATACTACTGAGAAACAGTGCACCAGTAAGCACGCTACTGTCAAATAAACTACCTTATAACACTAAAGTAAGTAAGTAAGTAAAGCTTTATTTATATAGCAACGTATGGTTTACAAAGTGCTTCACAACAAGAGGATAAAAGAAAGAAAAGACATGGAAGACATAAAAACAACTTTAAGGGAAAACAAAACCCTTAAAAGCCAAAAAATAAAATAATGCAATCAAACACATATATAGTATAGTATAAAACATATACTCTATGTAAAACAAACAACATGATAAAAAGGCCAAACCTATAAAATACACACATAAAATCGTACATGCACACAAATCATAACCAAAGAAGCGACCCAAACTGCCACTTTTCACAAGGCCAGCCTATAAAAATTAGTTTTGCAGCTTTGTGCCCCAGTGAGAGTGCTTCCTCTTTAACCAAAGTCACTCACTGGCTCACATTGCTGCAGTGAATGCTATATCTGTGGCAGCAATGAGAGCCACTCAGTGCCTAATTCACCTAGCAGTATTAAAGTAGACTTGGCTATAAATCCTCAGCATCCAACCGCCATGGGGCGTGGCCTAGGTTTCTAACCCCGCTGCTCCAATTGCTGCTGTGCCAGACCGCTGTACCTGTGCAGGTTTTCCTCTCCTCTGTTTTCCCCTCATTTGCCTCATCTACCGCATCCTTCCATGGCACTGCACAGCTCAATAAAATATACGATCCGTCATGCCTCAGACCACAACACTGTCTGGCTTTAAGGTAGTGCTCACTATTTCCTGTGGGATTATAATTTTTTTCCCCCCGTATCTACTGCCTGCCTTTAGCTGACCTACAACATGCATATCCAGAAATTCTTTCTCACTCCCAGTCTTCATTTCTAACCACTTGCTCTCAATTGCTGCTGCTAGCACTTGATTATGTTGTCAATGTATCATCCCTGGGACAGACTCATTTTGCATCCTGAAAAATATGTCTAAGAGTAGCTAAACCTGAACATAAGGGAAAGGAAGGGTCCTCACCCACCCATTTACTGAGACTGTGGGGAGATGGTAGCACATCATAGGCTTCACCTGTAATGAATCTAATTTGGTTTGCCTCCTTACCCTACAGCTCCCTCCAGCCACGTTTCTTCCTCTCTACGCTTTCCTAATTCATCATTGACCCTGTTTTGCCTCAGACAGCCTTACCACACCTTGCTGCTTCCTCCTGCTGATGTACTTGCTCCACAACCATCTCTCTTTGCCCTGACAGAGCTGCCTTACTCTGTAAAGGCTAGCCGTAACCCCGTGCATGCTTGTCACTCTAATTACCTCCTGTCTTATCTCCTGAATTTGCTCCTTGTCATTTAGGGTCACATCATACCACCTTCCTAAGCTTTTGACAGGCTTCTCTAAAACTAGTCTAATTTGTTCCTCCTCTACATCCCACATGTAGAAACTTTTGTTTGCCAGTTTACCATTAACAATGGAGAGCCCAATTTATATTATTATTCCTAAACCTTCTCTGCATTATTATTCCAGCCTTCTCTGCATGCTTTCCCCACCTACCACTCACTTTGATGCCCTAATGATTAACTCCACTGCCAAAGTGAAAGCCAGAAGGGAAACGCTGCACCCTGCCATGCCTCCATGCTGCCATGCTGTAGTAAACCGTTGTTGTGAAGTATATCTGAATATCTTGAAATTCGCCTGACAGGATTTTTTATGATGATTGGAACAAAAATCGAAAATCCCACAATAGGCTGATTGAATTTTGTGCCAAATCATACTTGTGTGCTCCAAGCAACCTGAAAAGTCTTTTTGCACTGCTGTGTGAATTAACATATTCCTTTCTAAGTGACTTGACAACCCCTGCATCACAACACTAAAGAAAACCTTTCTTCTACATTCAGGAGCCAAAGAGGTCAGAACTGAATAACCTCTCCTGATTTATATGTGGTTGTTGGGAATGAAAATCCTTCCTGGTCTATGCCATGACGTAGGAATAAACTGTGTCTTTAATGCTAACTTCATAAGCTTCCACAAAAATCTCAATGTCAGGTGAGTCTAGTTAGAATTCCTTGTGCAAACGTATAAATTAAACCAATCAATAAAGCTAATTAATATTCTGATCTATTTGAACCTTGGGAGATCTATGCTTTTTACTTTTCCACATTTTTTTTCCACTTTTGGGAAATTATTTTTTTTCATTGCTAATCAGAGTGTCAGCATCTTTAGGTGAATTCACTGTAGCAGGTGCTACAATATGAAAAACATTAATCAGTGCACACTAGAAGACTGACTAGATAGGCTTCCTTTATATTATTCAATCAATTAGTTGTTTTTGAGGATTGTTTGTATAATGCTTATACTTAGGTATATTCCACTAAAATATTTTATTGAAGTCAGTACCTATTTGTGCACTACTCTACTCTGACATACAATACTTTATACCAGGACTTCCATTCAATTAAAATGTATAATGTATATTAATATATTTTTAAATAATCTGATTTTATAATAGGAATATGATGTTTCATTTAAAAGCCCAAGAGTAAGGAAAAGTAAGGTTTCTAACTTCTAAGTTTTTGATGAACGCAGATTCCAGCAGTGCGCCGTGTTTGTGCTCCAACTAAGTGCAACCTTTGACACAAATGCTTTCCTAATTGACAGATTCAGGAACTGGGTTGATATCTTTGTAAATGCCCTGGGTTGTTTCTTACCCGTCAATAAGATTTTCCGTTTTTCTTGGTGATGATGTCTCTTCTGCTTCATTGATTATGTGTGTTGAGCCTCAAGGCGCAATTCTTGGTCCAGTACTGTCTTCTCTATATTAGTTATCCCTTGGCCATTTTACCTGTTGGTGCAGCATCTCTTTTTGTTGCTCTGTCAGCCATGCTTAACTGTGTCTTTCAGTTAAACAAACAATCCCAGTATGTATTACATGACTTTCTAGCTGATGTCAAGGACTGGATGTCCCAGAATTTCTTTCAGCTCAGACAAAACTGATGTCCTTGTTGTTGGCTGTGAACACATCTTTAGACAAAATCAGTTTTCTTTTGGTTATTTAATTCCATACATCAAGATTAATCTATAAATGTAGGAGTTATCTTCATGATTCATGTTTAAACCTTCAGCAACATAAGATTAGATTGGTTTTGTCTTTCAATGACACGGAGAGACTCAGACACACTTTTATATAATTTCCCTTTAACTTCTGTAATGCCCTGTCCGGTCATCTCAATTAACAAGCTCTACCATGGCTCCACTTTGCACGTAACTGTGCTGCCAGGATATCTATGAATATGAAGCATACATCACGTCATCACCCCTTTTCTTGACAACTTTATTTCAGAATACAGTTCTACCATTTTACCACCAAGAGGCACTATCCCAATGCAGCCTTTAATCCTCAGTACCCACATGTGGTCACCAGTGGCCACGTTAAAATCCATACGCTCACCAGCAGCCAAGTCCAAATAGAGGCAGACGTGTCAGCTCCTTTAAATAAGGGATTCACACCACCACCTCTCCTCTCATCGTCTCATCACTCCTGCCCAGATTGCTGCCCTACCTTGGCTGGCACTCTCCAAGCCTGAAGAAAATTCTCTGGTGAATAATGACCAGAAAGAGGAAATAAAAGAGAAAAAGAAATGACAGAAAGAGGTGAGACAAGTGCCTGAGGGGAGCAGATTCATTTGAATTGAAGATTAGGCTGACCAAAGAGTGAGCGAGCAAGACAGACCTGCAATAGCGAGTTAGATGCGCAAGCATGTACGCACGCACACGCACATGACCCGCGCGCACACACATACACACACACACACACATACACACACACAAACACACACACCACACCACCACCCTCTCAGTCTTTGCTGCCAATCTTCTCCTAAAGTACATTCCCATCTGAACATTCCCTCCCTTTATATCGAAGATGAAAAGATCTCCACATTCCTTAAGGCCCTTTGAACATCCTCATAAACCATTCAATCATGCAATGGAATAATTCCTGTGAGCCCTGTTAAAGGAACATTGAGTGAACATTACAAAAAAACACATTGGATTCCTGAAAGGAAAAGTGCTACATCTCTAAATTTTTATGATGAGCGTCTATGAAGTTGCAAAGCAGTGTGCTTTACCCCGATTCCTCTCTGCTCTCCTGACACTTGGAGCCCAGCAGAGTTCCTGTGTTGCCCTTCAAGACGTATTCTCTCATCTGTCCCTTCCACAGGTGACTTTCTCATATGAGCCCCCAACCGACTTGACAGGAAGCAGACACTGTCATTAAAAACACACATCTGCCGAGGGGGCTGGGAGGAATGTTAAGCGTCCTGAGCTCTGCCATTTGATGTGACAAGGGCATTTCAACACCTGACATCCTGTAGAAAAGGGACTTTAGCTTAAACAGAGATGCCGTGAGCTTTACTTCTAAATGTTCTTCAATCATATTTTAATGTATTTACTTTTAAGTTAAGTTAATAGCACAAGGCAAGGCATGAGGCAAAATGTCAATGTAGGAATAGAGGTGATACAAAGTAAACCGCAACATCACAACCTTATTTATCAAGTCTCACTTGTGTTCTATAATTGGAGCAATCACTCTTTTGCAGCGTCTTCAATAATATCCATTTGATATAATGTAATACAACACAAGCAGAGATGTTAACCATATGACATTCATCTCTTTTTTGTTTTTCAACAGCTTTGTCACTAGCGTACAACATTACATCTTAGAAGGATCCATATCCTTCAACTTCCTGCGATGACAATCTGTTACATCTAAAGGCATTTATATATAACACTTACAAGTATGCATTTTAGAGAGAACAAGTAGAGCCAGTGTGTGCACTGTGATGTATAGCCTAGTATGCAGCTGCAGGCTATTTTGAAGTCAAGTTGTTATGTTTTGTAAAAATCTTAGAACACATGCTTTTCTGGTTCTAAAAAACAAATAACGTGAAAATACAAAAATGAAAAACAAATCTGTTTCATATAAAAAGCATTATGCATGCATTAGCTGTTCTTACCAGGCTACCTAGTAGTTTTGAACATCTGATTTTTGCAATATTACATGATTATTATCATTATAAGGACTAAAACAGACTGACTATTTATCCATTACAACCTTTTACTGTTCCATTTGAATATCATTTGGGAAAGATACACTAGAGCAGATGAAAATAGCATATAGGCAATTGAGATTAAATGTTTGGAATCTTACTTTGTATTGTGTCATACAACTTACAACCTACAGCAAAGTAACCACACAGCATTGCATGTCCATACACATTACAAAAATAAGCAGGGGATTTGCAGTAATACAAACAATATTACATTTTGGACTTGAAAATTGGTCTTGGTCATATTTCTATTGATTAGTATCCACCTATTGTTTCATATGGGACTCATTACTCATCAGTGAAATACACATCAAATTTACCACCAAAATGCCAATGTTTTTGAGACTATATCCAGAGGTGAAACTTAGCTGGTACTGTCTTGTTGCACTAAAAGAATTAGTGCCAGCATAATGGGAGAGGTTCTTCAAGTTGACTAAATAGGCTTTAAGTTGCAATCCCGGCTCTTATAAACCGGGAATTGATTCTATGGGAATATCTTTAAAAGGTTTTTGTTTCCCAGTGTTCTCCATTCATTTATTTCAAAGTTTGAGCCAGTAGTCAGAATACTTCAAAGGCAGCAGTAGGTCTCTTGTGCATTCACTGTAGCCAGAACATAAAATGTGATTCTTACTAGGGCGCATTTACTGCTGCATCATCGGTTTAGCTAGAATAAAATAAAAAACCCTGTTTCTAATTATTGATTGCTATGAATAATCTACATTTTGTAAAGTATTACTGTTAGTGGAAAAGCCAGTGTGTGAGTGGCTGCGAGAGAAAAAGAAGCTTTCTTGCTTTCCTGCTTGTACCAGTTTAGTGCAGTTTCATGCTTGTCAGCTGTGAGTGTCTTGCAAGTAAATGCAAGCATGTAATAACTGCAGTGTAAGAGTACAGACAACACCTCTAATCTTTTAGCAACATGTTTTATTGAGATGACAAAGGGTTGTTGTCTCAAGGTGTGACATTTCAAAATCCTTAGAAAAAACTAAGCTGAAATATGAAAACACACAAGAGTACGTTTTAAAGTCTACAGATTCTTGCCAATCTTTATAAAACTCTATCATGCAGATCTAATTTGTGAAAATTATAATTGATGTGCTGGCACAGTGGTGACATTTTGTACATGCCAACAGTTTTTATGGCAGTAAACTTGAAAAGCTGGCCTTAACCTGATTTTGTGTTTTTGCATGCACAATGTGCCAAAACGTAGTGGGAAATGTGTTTTCACAATAATAATGACAACTAAATTTGTGTAGTTCTATTCTTACACTTGCAGTGCGGACTTCCTTAAGACCCTCTCATCAGACCACAAATTGCACCAGTGAACGACCAGTCGTGGAGCAGCAGATAGACTGGGCAGAGAACCGGCTATGGCAGAAGAGACCAGGAGCAACCAGAGGAGCAGGAGAATGGGGCAGAGAGAAAGGGGAGGTGGCTGGCTTTCACTGGGCCTTGCTGCAGTACCATGTGTACCTCCAAACTGTGTTGTTTTTTTTTAACTCCAGGAAAAGGAAAGCTGAACGATGGCAAAAAAAGCACATGGTATAATAATACATTGGAAGTCTGACTTAATGTCCTAAGGATAAAAAGCAGCAGAAACAGATATTCAGTCAAATATTCATCATTGCCGAATTCATTGCAGGTCGCAGAGATCTGCACCGGCTCAAGTATTAGAGAGGAAGAGAGGTTGAGGGGTCATGACCCGAGGCGGTGAGGTTGCAGCTGCAGACGTGGGCCTCTAAAGACACACAGATAAAAACATGGAATTAAACAGTAGTGTACATATTCAGAATTTCACAAAATGCAGTGTGAAGTTAAGAATATCTTCTGAGGGCGGAACCCACAGCTACAGGTCTGTGGCTACACAAGCTGGGAGGTCTGACCTCTGACCTGAACCGGGCGTTTCTCAATCTGTAACGTTTCAAGAATAACAATCACTTTAATTGTGAAGTGCAATAAATGTACAGGAAATTTTCTTCACTACATTGATGCAGAGACACCTTAACAAATTGCAGTACCTTGATGAAGTTCTATACAATGGTAATACATAGTGACCATAGTAATGTTAGGTTTGGTTTGGTTAGGTTAGGTTAAGTTAGTAAAGAAAGATGGCTCAATAGTTCCTTGGTTACCACAAGAGTTATCATAGCAACAATTCCAACTCTCTAGTCGTGCTTTATGGCCGTGTTTTATGAACATGTCAATAACAAAATGCTAAAACAATTTGATCGCCAATTAATCTAATATAATCACATGTATTAATCAAATTAATTGCCCTGCTTCATACACAATTACACTTAAGAGTTTACCTTGACACAGGAAGTTTCCTGACTACTACTGCAGCAAATAACAGTAATGCTGTTGTAGTTTACTTCTCCCTGAATAACCCTGATCGGAATGTTGACTAGAGAGAACGATTTTGAAAGGAAAGGTTTGTTAAAACCTTTAACAACAAGCTCAAGATGAAGCCTGAGCAAAATCAGATATGAACATTGTTAAAGGATTGCAATTAAACTGCAATAACTTGCAGGCAACAATTAGCCAGCAAATTGCACCATTTCAAATCAGAATTGGAATAGTTTCAGGAACAAATGGTTGCAGGGGTTGGCTGGGTTGGTGGCAATTCTTCATTCTCTTTTCTTCGCTTTGGTGTCAAGCAGTTCCTTGATGGAGTGCAGCTCACAGCCAATAACCCACTGAGTAGTGCAGACAACCTTCTGGAGAATGTCCTTGAAACAGGAGGAGACAGATATGCTACACTGTAATGGAGGGTGTAATTATGCTTACAGTTATTGATTTGTAAAAATGGACCAGGATTGGTTGTGAGATGTTCTTGTCCCATTTAAGGGTGTTGGATGTTGAGGGTGCATAGTCCCTAGGAACTTGAATGACTCAGCTGGATTGACAGCTGAGCCAATCCAAGTGGTAGATGAGATGACTTTTACAGGTAAAGATTGACTTCCTTTGGAATTTAATCCTCATCTCAATAATTTTGACTGTTCGACCTTAGGACACATCATAATGTGAGGCAGGCTACGTTTGTCCTGGATTTGTTGGTGATGAGGCAAACCACAGTGTTGTCATCTATGAACTTAATCAGTTTGATGGATAGGTGGCTGCAGGCACAATTATTGGTATAAAGGGAGCAGAGGAGAGGGGAGAGCACACATCACTGTGGTGCACCTATGCTTACACAGCAGGGGTCTGATAAGCAGAGTCCCAGCCATGCACATTGCCTTCAATCTGTCAGGATGTCGGATATCCACCAGCAGATTGACGGGGTGATGTTACACTGACAGGTTGCCACAGTTCTGAGATGATGGTGTTGAACATGCAGTTGAAGTCAACAAAGTGGATGCTGGTGTAGGAGTCAGGAGTAGACACTAGACATTCAATACAACAGAAGAAGGAGCTGAAGCCATTGTTCAATGACCGGGAGGATCTTTTCCTCCAGCTTCTGAGTATATTGAGTTTCTGCCACGCTGAGCTATTGTTGGTAAACTGATTCACTGATCTGTTTTTTTTTACACACTAGTGTGGTCTTGGCAATCCTAATGGCCTTGCTGAGTTGATACAGAACATGGGTCCCAGTGTTTGTGTGGGTGTCAAAACTGTCATTTGCACCTCTGAAGGATTACCAGAATATATGTGGGAACTGTCTGCACCATTGCATGATCTGAATTGCCAAGAGGGGCTTAGGAGAGTTGAGTGCACCTTTTAAAAGTGGAGTGAAAGTGATGAGTTTGTATTTAGGGAGTTGATTCTTCAGATTCTGGTTGTCAAAATTGGCCCGAAAAAAAGATTGCAGAATTTGGATGTCCTTCTACTAGAAGGTTCAGTAACTACATTGTGCCTGCTTGGCAATTCAGGAACCATGTTGTATCCCACCCTATGGTCTTTCCCATAAACAAATAAGGGAAAGGCTCCAACTTGTCTGTTGAGTCACTGGGACAGTAATTCAGGCAGTTTGGTTCATCAGGCAGGTGATCATTAGGTGAACAGATGTCCCCGTTTTCTGGGGACGGTCCCCAGATTTGGTGCTTTGTCCCTGGCTGGCACTGTCCCCAGAAATGTCCCCAAATTTCCCCATATCTGGACAGAATTAGTATTACCAGGGGAGGCCTGGTGATTGTTCATTTTTACCTCAGGACCACAGGAATTCTATCCTGTCGGGAACAAACATGTAATTGATTTTCTCCGGCAACCCCAGTAAAAAGGCTGAATGGCTGAATTTACCTACTGTGAACTCTGCCATCCTGGGGTAATTTTAATCTCATCCAGATTGACATCTGGTGTTTCACACAATTTCTGACTTGCAAGAGTCATATAACCAGTGGTGGGGTAGAGCAGCTTCTCTTTAGATTAGATAAAATGAAATTTTAATGATCCCCTTGGGGAAATTAGGTTGTTGCAACAGCAAAAGTAAAATGATTCAGAGACAAATGGAATATAAGTACACAAATATAAAATAAGTGAGGATATAGCATATTTAAGCACAGTTTGATGGCAAGAAAATTAGATAAATAGTGGAAAAGAGTGTAGGCAGCTGCATCTGGCGTTATGAAGATATGAAGCCAGTAGAAGAGATTTTTGCTTGTTATGCTGTGTGTCGTGACCACAAATGTCCATGGATTTGCTCCAAAAGATCTGGTCAACTTAGTTTATGAGTCTATATTGAAATTGTTAAGAAATATAGATGCATTCAAAATGTGAATGTAACGATTCTATAGTCAAGATCCTCTCTCCCTTATTTTGTAATTTGAACTGCATGAGGTACAAGCACATGGGCATGGAGACCTGACCTGAGCGCAACTGCTCACAGGAAAAATAAAAGAAAAGGAACTACATAAAGCAAATCCATTCCAACCTGCCTCACAATTCAGCCCACTTGGTAGAGTCCAATGAGGTTAATCAGCAGCAGCATGCTCACATTAGGCTCGTTTGAGATGAGCAAGTCCTGTGCAGTTTTGACCAGCAACTTGCTTGGTCCATTGCATGATGTTTAGAAAAGTTGTCCGACTTGGTCCGCCGCCACGACTGCGTGAGCCACAGGAATCTCGCGGGACCGAGGCGGGCGCAATTTTTGGAGCGAGGCGCTGCAGCTGCTCTCCACCGACTGCACAGCTCCGAGGATGATGGGAAACGCCTCGAGCTGAGCGCTCATTGGTTCATCACAGTTGTATCACACACCCACAGTGAAATGAAGATAGATCTATTCCAAGATGTCACTCCATGAGCAGTCAGTATACCAGTTTATTAGAACGCTACAGACATGTAATATTTTCCGTAAATGCCACCTTACGCCTACATCAAAATAAAAATAAATTACGTGAAGGTCTGGGTCGTTTGAGTAGTGAGTGTGGGTGGTGGTAATGCACATTTTAAATTGTTTATCAACCGCCGTTAAACAAAACTAAAAAAAGAAGAAAAAGAGCAGTGAGTGTGCTGTCGGGAGTGTTCGGCTTGTTGATTCCTTGCCTGACTGCACTCGGCTACTCTCGTCTATTTTCCAGACATGCAGGATGTCATCTCAAATGAGCCTATTGTCCTCTAGGGTGATTACACTGCCACTCAGCTTGGCCTCAACCAGGAAGTGGAATTCAAAGGAAAACAAGATTAGAAACAAACCAAAACCATATACACTACTACTACTACTACTAAAATAAGTGAATTGTTCAACTGAAATGGGCCCCTGTCCAGTAGAGAAACACTTAAATGAGAATGTCAAATGATTATTAAACTATACACTGTAAGAAAATAAAGTAGGGCCGTTCACCTGACAGTTGAGGGAGCAGATTCTTCTCCCTCACAATGCTCCAGGAGGAAGACATTGCATCACATCCCATTCTTGACCAGCCACTTTTTGCATGGTAGGCCTATGTAGTCAAGATTTCCTCCTAGGATTTGTATGGGTCACATTTGGACTCAAGATGCAAGTATATTCATGGCAGCAACATCTAGATGGATACTTACCATGAAAGTGCAATTCTAAATTTCTTCAACCTCCCAAATACCTCAAAACTCCCAGTGGTGCTTGGAGAGGAGGAGCAAACATCAGTTGAATTGAAGTGAATTGAAGTGGAATGGCCAAAGTCAACATTGGGTAAGTGGTAGATAAAATGACTGTTTGAGATGGGATGAATACAGACCATTATGCTGTTCAACTAACACAGCCTAGCCAGCCATTACATGCTACCCACCATCATTTATGGTGTTAGCAAAGAGCTAACACCTTATGACTCTGCTGTTTCTGCAAATGATAGTCATGGCTCGTGCCTTGCTCATGAATCTCACATCTATAAGTGATAGAGCAAAGCCATCCTACACCTATACTTTAATGTAAGGCCTATTATTAATACATTTACAAATTAAAATTAAATTAAACAGGCAGTTACATTACAGGAGCAAATGCTCTAGGCCAAAGCATTTTCATTAAGAAATCAACCTGTCCTCCTCCCATCATTGTAACACTCAAACACTTGCTTAATATGTTATAGAACTTGTAGTGGTGTTGTATTACACATACTAAATAAAAGAAGTTAGCAGTTTGCACCTCATATATTTTTAAGTGAAATACTCACACAGAGAGCTGCATGCCATACTTATTTGACTTCTTTGTGGTGTGCGGATTTCGCATGTCAGAGCCATAAATCAATTTTCCCCACCGTAATCTACAGTGTGACCCAAGTTTGTGTGTTCAAGTTAAGGTAAATCATAGTTAGTGCGGTTGCTGGTAACGCTGTCACCCCAGCTTTGGGCGTTGTCGCTATGGCAACAGTGCAGAGTTCCGAGTTCAGGCTGAGGCAGTGACAAGCCCTAGGATTTTACAGATAACGGACTGAGAAGCACTGAAATTTCTATGACACCTTCATTAAATTTTGGTGTATATCTATGCATGGGCTGCCCAAACTTCCTCACCAACTTGGCCTTGGGAAAGCAGGTGAGCCAAATTGTATGCCCTGCTCTTGAGTGAAGTTTAAATGTAGCACTTCCCCTGCAAAACAATGCTAACTTGAGCCAAGGCACACTGCAATGGCACAATTCAAAATCCTTTCCACAACAACACTTTTTTTTTTTTTTTTAACTCAGCAAGCTTGATCAATGGGATTACCCAGAGAAGAACTGAGAGGAGCAGGGAGCATGGAGGTAAAGAGAAGGAAAACATGAAATTGAAATGACAAAATAGGTTATCAGGACACACTTATGGACAACAAATCAACACAATTCTTTGGAAATGTATTCGCATAAGCATATTCTCATAATTTAGCTTACATATAAAAAAAGAAAAACAATATGGACTACTTCCGTCACCCCTCTATATTCACAGTTTTGGCTGTAATGTGTAGGTTTTAGTTAAAAGCATTTAAAGTAGTTTCAATGGAGAAGAGTGGGTGGATGTGGTTGCACTAGAAGACTTTTTATTCAGCTTCAGCAGACACCATGTTTACATGACATTGCCTTGCCAAACAAACAGACTGTCAGTTACATGAAAACTGCAAAGCCTGAGATGTAACAATCCCTTTTACTGTTAAATTAGGGTGAGTGTCTGTGTATAAACCAGGCTTGAATGATAGAGGACAGGCTCTACTTCACTTGAGAAACTGCTATGGCGCATTTTGCTCCTCCTAGTGACGTACACGGCCTCCAGAGCCGTGTTATACTAGCCCCAACATATTCCAGTGCAAATAGTCAAAATTTCCATACAGTTACTGGGGTAGGTTACTGGATATTATCTAGAATGGAAGGTGGAATACTTTCTATGTAAGATTGTCCTCTGAGTGAAGATACTATCTCTCCAGTGCAACACTGATTGGAGATACAGTCCAATTACGTTTGTCCTTGTATGGGTTATCATAAATATGGGGTGCGGATCAATACAGGGCTTGAGTTTTTTGAATTATTCACATCTTAACCACCTTGGGTCCAAGTTCCCATACGTACATGTGGAAGACAGGTACATAACTCCCAGAATAAAAGAAACACCAGCATAATGTTTTAGTGTCTGGAACCTATTGGAGGGGTGCTATCGCAAGAAATTTCCAGGATAGAAATGCTTCACCACAGGTGAATATGATGACTCAGAATGGCTTTGTATTTATTTGCATTTACCTTGCCCTCTAAGGGATTCAGAAGACCTAAACCACGCTAGGAAAAGGCACCCGACATCATAGCAAATCCACCAGAAATATACCCCATGGGAAACAAGCATTTGGACTTGTCGACTTCATTTGACATGCACCACACATGCACACGTCTGCTTGTTGCGAACAGGGAGAAGGATTTCAGTGTTCATTTTTTCACTGTTCAGTAGAGCACCGCCTGTGTTCTCTCCACCACTTCACTCACAATGCATTTTTCGGTGTGAACAGGGGTTTATGCACAGTAACTCAACCATAGTTTCCCTCTCGATGGGCTGTTCTTGATGAAACTGCCTGCTCAAAACTTAGATTGACATTTGCAGTCAACTGATTCAGACTTGCTTATAGGTATTGCGCCTCGAACGAATGCGTGGACATCACGGTTCGAGGGGTATGCGCTTCCTTCCACTGTTGCCTCTAGTTGATGGTTCCTCAGACTTCAGTGCCAACATCACCTTAGCAGCTACACTGCATAAATGTGTAATCCAAAAGAAAATATGTACAGCAATATGTACAGCATACAAGATTTAGTGTGCTTTAGTGACAACCCAGTCACAGCACAGCAAGGCAGACCCACTTAGGTGTCCAGAGGTGTGGTCTGCATGCAGAAAAGAAAATATAAATGCACACATTAACAAGGCAATATGATGAACTCTAAAAGAGTAGCCTAATAATAAAGGAATGGCCTATTCATGCAGCAAATGGGCAGGTAATACAACAGAGTGAGAACATTTCTTAGAGTGCTTGGTCTACTTACCAATTCGCTCAGTTAAGTTAAAATGACATATCTAATACTGCCATATATAAGCAAGTTTAAGGCAATGGATAATCGGAAAATCAGATGTAGGCAGGTGCCATTGTAGTGTGAATGTTATTGTGTTGAAAAGATGTGTTCGCTTTTTGGGTTCACAATGACACAGTCAATCGTCATGATGGCAAAAACTAGGAAAATAAGGCCTTGGTTGAAAATAACCAGAATTATAACAGAGAGACATTGTCAGTATAAGCTGTAAATCAATTAACAAGTGAACTGCATAATAGGCAATAACAGAGCTGTCTCACAAAGGGCAGTTGTAGCCCAAGTAAACAACACATATCAATATAATAAATGTAGCTGTATGGATGGACTTAACAGTGGCACGGCCAAATAATGAGGGCAGCAAACAAGCATGCCACAGTCACAGCGCCAAACATTCCCAGAAATGTGCTACCAATTAACACATATAAATGTCCATACTCCAAAGTCAGTGAAAACTCCATTGGCAGTCTATTTCTTGTAATAAGAATGTACACAACTTACTGTGTAATCCTGAAAGCTTACAGGAAAGCAACACACAGTAGGATTGTGATTATGCTCAACGTCGGGGTTTTCTGACCGCTGCAATCTCCGAGCATTGCTGTCAGTTCCTGATTAAATATTTGTTCTTCTTTTGCACAATGCTGTTACACATTTTCTTCCACCTTTATTAATTTACCGTCAGAACAAATCATCTGATTAAACATTTATCAGCTACTAACCCACCACCACTACAGATAAATCCTCCTACGCTTTAACATTGCTGCTTATTACTTACCATGCTGTGGTCACAGCAAATCCAGCACAAAGATGAATCCGCACGTCAGCGATGGCCACTGCTCCAGATATGTATAAATTTTTAATTTGGCTCATTCCATTAATGATTACTGCATAATTAAGTAGCCAGCCAAGTGGCTAGCTGACTCTCAGCATGTTATTCAATGCGGTCAGTCGGTAGTGCTGTTGTAAATCTGTCATCAGGAATTATTCCTTTCAGTGAGACTCTCTTGTCTAGTAGCACTATTCAGCAAAGATCGATAGATATATAGATAGATAGATAGATAGATAGATAGATAGATAGATAGATAGAT
Organism: Centroberyx affinis; assembly: GCF_046629955.1. Lineage (NCBI taxonomy): Eukaryota > Metazoa > Chordata > Actinopteri > Beryciformes > Berycidae > Centroberyx > Centroberyx affinis. The sequence continues at coordinate 176,596 of NW_027278875.1, forward strand.
AGAGTCTTGCTAATGTAATATACATGCGGGCATTTTTCGCATTCACAAAATCAACATAGTATGTAGTGGAAACACTACATTCTCATTTTACATCACACACAGCGCTGTTCTTCGTGAGCGAGCAGTGCTCCTGACATGTGTAGGTGTAGCATCAATAAGGTGACTGATTCAGACTGATCCTTTATAACACAACACAATCTAATTCTCCTGGGATTATTAAGGTATTGGTGTCGACAGACAATGATATTGGTGGAGTGATCCCTTGTTTCAACATATTGCTACTTAAAAAAAATATTTAAGTGAAACTGAATTGAAATGCAATGAAATAACTGTGTGTATTCCTGGAAAACGGTTTCTAAATAATGTGCATAAATCTCCCTTTTGTATTTTTAGCTTGTAGCATAGCATGACCATAAGGTAAAAAGACGCGGCAGGCAGGTAAACAATTCATCACAGAAAGAAAAGTGCTGCACAAGACATTACAATTATCTCATATCAAATTAAAGCTATAAAAAGGAGAAAATGTTCATTAATAAAAGATTGCGAAAAATATGTATACAACGTTCATTTAGAGTGGTGCTTGAGCATGTATACAACTCATTTGGTCCTACACTTACAGTATTCCTGTTCTATGTGTGTGGACTGACACATTTGCTGTCTATATTTTTTCATTTTCACTCCCTGTTCATACCTACATTAAATATTTGGAGTGTGAAGTCTACCTCCTGACTCATATGTGAAGGGATTTTGGCTGGCTGTCTAATTGTGGTTACAACAACATCTCAAGGTGGGCAGCAGCTGTAAACACTGCATCTTGACTATATAATAATACTGTAGATCTAAACTACTAGAGAATATCTGGTTGTGTTTTCATGCCTCAAGAAGGGTTTCTTTGTATGAAGTGGATAATATATCAACTGTGCAAGTTAAATTTCACCTTACTCATAAAAGGAGGTTGCATTTAGATTAGATGGCTTCTTGTCTTGTGTATTCTTTTAATCTTTTAATGTCAGTCATGTCTTATCATCCACTAACCTTTATTCATGGACTCGGGATTCAGGATCAGGCCAACCATGAAGCTTCTGATGCAGATGAGGAAAATTTGTCTCTAGCTGAAGAGAAAGGACACTAGTTTGCACCCAATGTATGGAAATCCATCTCACAGCTAAAATTGGACTTTATGTATTATATGATGGCATGGCTGTGGGAGCAGAAGTGGGTAATTGGAGCAGCGCTATGACAGCAGGGTGACTTTATGATTAGAGAGGCAATCTTTCAACTGGAGGACCTGGTTTCAAGCTCACTCGTTGACAAGCATCTGCCCCGCTGTTTCACACCAGCGGGGTCTGCCATCCCATATTGTTATTAAGAGCGAGGTTGGAATTATCGGGTGAGATGTTGTTAGCAAACTATAAGGCTAGGTGTAAGTGCAATCTATGTCAGGGTGCTGCAGGTAAGTATAGTGCTGACCAGTTGTGCAGGATTGTCGTTCTGGGATGCCAGAATTGGTTGTTAAGTCTTCTGGAGGTGTCATGGGCCTAATTCAATGAAATATCAGTGATTGGAGGTGTCCACTTGATTACCCCAATGAGACTCTCGCCCACCTCCCTTTCCTCCAGCATCCGTAGCAGGCTTCATACAGAGGTGCTTACCCTTAACAGCACATGGGATAATTAAATCTGATCTGTATTGGTTAATGTCAGATATCAGTCACATACATAAAAATGTTTGAGTTGTGCAGATACAGTTAAATATAATGGTATAGTTTTTATTATGTATTGCACTGTCCTAGACTATAATAATAAATAATATTTGAATTCTTTAATTAAGTGGCATTGCCCTTAAATTGATTGCTAAAAACATCTAGGATTCTGAAGAAGCTGTTCTTCTCTTTTCTCCCTTTAGGTATGTGAACTCAGGCCTGGATCTCATTAAAACAGAACAGAGTGTGCGAGTGTTTTCTTTGACAGACTGTGCATAGGGAATGTCCTTATTGTAAGCGTAAGCAGAGACCAAAAGAGAGTCTGAGGTCAAGACCACAATCTGTCTTGCAGGCTGACTTGGGAATTCCAGGAGATCAGGAGGGCCGTGGCCTGTGGATGCCCCAACAATCATAACCATCCTTAGGGAGTATATGCATTGCGGGAGATCCTTGTAAAAACAGGCAGCATGCCTGTCATTCTTGCCTGTCAGTAGAGAGTCTTGTAGGATTTGAGGAGACAGTTTTATGCTTCAGCATTTGGGAGCTCTAGTGGTGCAGATAATACAGACAATGTCAGTTTTTATGTGTGTTGATTGATTCCACTGCTAACAATAAAATATAAAACCTACTACAGTAAGCTAAGACTAAGAGCCCCAGCAACAACAGGAAAACCATGTATGTAGAACAGCAGAACCTCTTAGACCAAGCTGAGAGTAAACATGTTGTCCCCTGTGAATGATGCAGTACTCTCTTTGGGCCAATTACGCTACCTAATTATAATAAATAATAACCTTTTGCTATGGTATGACAAACTAGGCAGAATGTATATTTACACATTAAATAAAACAGCTAACTAGGCTACATGTAAAACTAAACTCGCCCTAGCCACAGCAGAGGAACAGGAAAATTGATTGCCTCTTCTACAGAAAGAGGCATTGCCAAAATGGAAAATCTTTGCTAACACAATGTTATTGATCAAACAAGATATGAATCAGATTTTGGTCAATGAAATAAAAATAAAATGCCTCCTTGCAGGTGGATCTCAAATGCAAAATGTCCAGATGAATGGCCTAATAGCCTGATAGCTATACAAGCACAACAAGATACCATGTCCATACAAAAACAAATACCAATACCACGCACACCACATATAGCAGGACTACAGCTGAATCAGGTTTAGTCAAACCACCTTCTATATCTTGGAATGTAAAAATGTAATCATTTGATGCAGAATAAAGGCTCTGTTAATTTGGTGAGCCAGTGCTAAATAGAAACTCATGATAAAATGAATTTAGCAGTGTAAATTTCCTAAGCTGCTTTATGGTTGGGATCAGATCAGTGAATAACTTATTCAAAAAGACAAGTCTGCATCTTTCTCACAACTGTCCCAAACCTTGCCTAAGAATGATTTTTGTTACCTAAAGGATAAGGCACTACATGCAAAAGGGATTTCAATCTTTCCCAGATACACCTGAGATTGCTTGTTCACAATATCCTTAAAATGAATAGTTAGTACTTAAAATATCCCAACTATGTTGTTAAAAACATCAGACTCCAACCTACTAAAAACAAAAAAGTATTCAGATCCTGTTAGATGCATATATGATATTTGAAACACATTTTCTCATGAGGTAAACTCAAACTCATGCAACTCAAAGTAGTACACTGGTCTAACTGATGCTAAGCAGGCAAAGATTTATCTGAGTATTGATTCATCCTGTCCTCGATGTCAGGGTCGACCTGCAGATCGAATGTACACGTTCTGGCATTGCCCAAGTCTTTCTACTTTCTGTCTTCTGTCTTTCTGCCTTGCTACTTTCTACATCATCATTGCTTTTTGTGACACGGTTGCAGTTTAGACAGCCCCTGACCCAATCTATACCCTCTTTGGTCTACCAGCTGAGGATACCAGCATTGTTACACCAGGCAGAGCACATGTGACTACACTCCTTTGCAAGGTGCCTTATCCTCATTATGTTGCAAACAGTAATCTCCTCCATCTTTTTCCCATTGGGTCAAAGATGTTATGTAACTCATGCATGTCATTAAAGCTAGAAAAAACAACATTAAGATGATCCTCTTGAGCCTTTATTAAAACATAGATGCTCCTTGATTTTTACAAACCCTTACAGGTACCTCTTCACAATGATGGGTAGAGAGGAGCCTATCAATAAGATTACTCAGATACTGCAGTGAGCATGTTTTCCCTTTCCCCTTTTTGTTTTATTGTATTTTTCTGACTGATACCTGTAACCCTTTGGGAGTCGGGGGAGGGAGATGTGGGGGTCTTGTAATATATGACTGAAAAAAAAAAAAAGCATTATAATACAGACATACCTATCTAGACAATTATAAAGTCGAGAATATCGGCCTCTAAAAAATTGCATTACCTTTTTCTTTTTGCACTGCGGCTCCACAAACCTCATGAAAAACAGCCACGCTGGTTCAAAAATGAAACCATGTTGGGAGCAGACGGTTCAAGGCAGTTTGATGCACCGCTGGACACCTGAGCAAGTGTTTGGCTATCGAAAACAATTGGTGCGTTTGAAAAAGTGCACGGCTGACACTTCCGGTGCAGAAAATAGCACAAATAGTCTAGGGCCAAGGAAATTATCCAGCACTTTACCAATGCTGTACAAAAGATCAATTAATTACATTTAGACCAAAAAATTCATATTGTAGACTGTGTGAATGTTACCAATGATGCCAGCACCAGTTCACCATGGGAAATTAAACAACTAACCCTTATTGCTTATTAATAAAGATTTTTTTCTGAACAGGTGAACATCCAAGGATGTTACGGAGGTAAGTTGTAGGCTAAGTGTGTAGTTTTAACCTTTTGTTTTTGAAGATGATGGTGTTGTACAGTTGCAGCAGCATTGTACTGTTGTCATAGAAGTTGAACTAGTTCTGATCTAATTAGTTTAGATGTTGTTGTTCTTTCAGCTCACACCATCCATGAACTCTAAGGACCCTTGTTTTCATTTGCATGATTGGAGCCAACGACACTGTTCTGTTAATCACTCTAAATAAAAAGCTACAAGAGGTGATACATTTCAAGTATTAAGGTGCACTCACATTATTCCACTTTTGTAGAAAAAGCGCTTCCTCAACTGCATTTTGTGCTGATTTGAAAACGCAGGTCACAAAATGTGCACTTTGCAATCTGTAGCGACCAGCTACAGTAGTTGCTAGTTTTGGCAAAAAGCACTTAAGTCCAACTCTGAAACATTTACTAGAAACTCAACATAGCCGGTACTTTATCCACTTTTGTTCTGGTTGTTATTGTTGTCATAAAATGTCAGCTTCATTGCGATTAGTCAGCTCACAAAAACACAATCGATGTCTTGTACACTCTCAAAGTTGAGATTTACTTAACTTTATAAATTGCTCCACTGTGCCTAAAAAGTGCAGTTTTCAATTCCTTAATGTGATGTATTTCCTGTTGAAATAGGATGTTGGGGCGGGACATAACAGGGGAAGGGATCATTCAAAAGTGTAAACCAATGGGATATCAGTTAGAGAGAGAATGGCAGTTTTATTTGATGGGCGCGGTGGAGGGGCGGGACTGTTAAAAAAATCTGTGATGGTTTTATTGGCTGGAATTTTTATGAATCACCACTCAAGATTTTACTACGGAGCCCCTTCGCACAGTTTACAAATCCGTTCGCACTGATTTACACATCGAGTTTTCTTTTTCTACCATGTGACCCCAGAGGGGCTCCGTATTTTCCATTTCCTAGGAAGTAACAGCAATGACATTTTGATTAAAACTTTTGTCATTTTTTTGGCATAAATTGTCAAACTACACTTCTCTGCTCACAGGCAGTGAGAAATTGAAACTTAAGAGTGAAATACAAACTCCACAAACAGCAGCGAACATTCCATCCAGAGAAAGCTGTAACCACCAATGTTAGATCTTCTCCTCTGTCATTCTTTTGGTATATATAGAACTCACAGAGCAGCCAGGTTGGTAAACATGAGCATGCTGTGCGCAGTTTGCTGACATCATGTACATGATTTCTGAGTATTGAAGTTCAAGTTCTTCTTGCTGCCATGTGGAGCTGCCAATGTGCAAACTTGCCTTGTGCAGCTTTAAGTGTGCTCATCACACTCAAGCCCCATCACAAGTGTGTAATCGGTACACAATAGACCTACTGGGATTGTATGAAAGAGCTACGACAAATGTTTATGTTCATGGAAGTTCCTCTCTCCTCCCACACTGGGCAACACATCTGGTAGAGAAGACACACTCTTCCATTTTGAGGAAATATTTTTTTTGTTTGAGATGAGACGTATTGAGCACAAGGCAGATGGTAAGTAAAACAAAATAACAAACTTAATTACTTTCACTGCATAAAACATTTACCAGCGCTACACAGAAGCTTCACACCAAGCAGCAGCAGCAGCACCATGTGTACAGGCCGGGGTGCTGTTTGATTTTGCTGTGTTAGCTGGATTAGTTGACAGCCATGCAGTGATGAGATCCTGCTTGAATTACTGCACACCTCTATTAGTATTGCATAATGTGCAGTACTAACATGCCATTTTATAAGAGTAGGTGCTACTTTTTTAAACCTGCAATAAGCGATATCCGACCTACTAGCAAACGAATGTGTGCTATTTGGAGATTTCAGTGAGACATAACGATATAAACCAATACACACGGGGGCCAGCTGTGTTGCTGTTTTCCCCTCTTTTCTAAAGCTTGTTGTGAAATTCTGCTGTGCATGGTGCTGGTGAGAGATGCTAGCAGATATCCACAGTGGTTGTGCTATATTACACTGATACTGGCCTGGCGTCCTCATAACCTCATAGCATCTGCCACTAAGCCAGTTGGAGGGGAACCTTGTTATCCCCGCAACTCTGTCATATTAGTATTCCACTCACACTGAGCAGTGGAGACCAATGTGTGTGAGACAACAGGCACATCCTCAGAAACATAAAGGGGTCATCCCACTGAACATTAATTTAACTTGTAGGGCCACAGGGCCCGCCTCCGACAAAGCTGGCTCATTTCAGGTAATTGGGAACATGTCACTTTTGTAATCTTCCTCAGTGTTGTCCTTGATTGTCTGCAGTGCAGCCGCCTACTGAAGTCAACATCCTCTCATATTATTCACCAATGAACCCAGCATTTATGAATAATCTCATGTCTTCAGTAAGTGGAGGCTAAGATGTGCTATTCCTTTGTAAGCACTGACATACAAGCATCATTTCTTTGATGTTTTTGGAAATATTTTATCTTTTGGAAAATGTCTAATAAAATTCATAATATGAGCCCTAAACTATGTGAAAGTATGTGATGGTGCAATCATGCACTTCAAGATTTGCCCTGTGTGTGATGTCATCAGTGTAACTTAGATGTGTGAATTCTTGGATATTTGAGTCTGAGTTTGAGTTACACTGTTAAATTGGACCACTTCACAGAAAACAGGCAGTGAGCTTGACACTAACACTAGGCTAAGTTTCACTTCTTCACGTGTTTCCTCTCCGTTCATATTTAATTTTCAGCTGATGCAGATGTTGCATGTGACACCATACATTTAATCATCACAAAATTACAAACTACAGCACTTTCATGGCAATATCTGGTGATTTCTGTGCCTCACTGTCCCCCACCCTGACCAACTTATGTACAAATTTCTGGACATATAGTATATTATTTACATCTGTAAATCTGGAATAGCTAATGATGCACATTTGCACACCCTCCATTGCTGCTCTTATACTGAACTGCAAATTTGTAAATCCTTAAACTGCAAGCATCTGAAAGTCTTTAAATCTGTCAATGGTCAACACAGGGTGAATTCTATCCATCAGGAACTCTGTATTAGCAAGCAAGCGTACTTTGAATATTTTTTTATTTATGGTAATTTTATCTATTCTTTGTTGCTGCCTTGGCCCAATTTCTCCTCAGGGATGAATTAAGTTCATTTTAATCTTAAAAACCTTCCTATAGACTCAAGATATTTGTATTCTGCAGGATGACGAGAGTGATGAAGAAATCACACTAATACCCATCTGTGAGTCCTGTAGAACTTACCTGATATTGCCTGCTGAGATAGGAATTGGTAATGGAAGAAGACTCCAAAATATATTGAATTTGATGTGAATAAGTTGGTAAGAAAATATCTTACTAGACTTGTATGCTATGCTTCATTTCCATCCATGAAATATCACAACCATTGCTGTATTATTTGGTTAAAGGGGATTTTCTCTTGTGTTTTTTTGGTCTATGCATTTGAAATGAATGATGAAATATAGAGCGTGTTGCTGCACACAGTGACAAAACATGCAAATACAGAAACACTCTCTAATCACTCCGAATGTGTGAAACCCCCTTGTGTGAAACCTCCTGTTTGAAACCCTGCAAACACATACCTTAGGCTATATCATTGAACTTGCAACTATTGTCCTTCGCTCATTTTGTACCATAATTTTGCTCTGCTTGTAGAACTGAATAAGAAAACTCAGTAACTCCCTTCTCATTTGCTCCTTCCCTCAGCAACTTTAATCTTTACCCTGATTAATTCCAGTGAACCCCTCGTCTCTCCCCCCAACACATACACACACACAAGACCCACACCTGAAGATCAGCTACCTAAAAACCTTTCTTTCAGCAGCCTGTAAATAGCTGAGGCAAAAATAATGAGCTGGACTTAATTAGTGTGGCTGTTTTTAGAAAGGTGGGGGTGGGGTGGGGTGGAGGGTAGATAAACAAGTGAATGATTAAATCCACCCGGGACTATATCACATGGACCTCATATGCGAAAAAGGAACAAATACATGCCACAGGTCTCTGTTGCTATGGAGACACAGACCGTAACTCATGACAATGTTTGTCCTCGCCTCAGCAAATTTTGAAGATACAGCAACATGACATATTGACAAATCCAAGAGGAGAGCATGTATGGAGAGCCTTGTGTGTGATTTGTGATGTGATCCTCTTCTCAGGATTTTCTCGTATATTTGTATTGATTATCTTGTTTATTTCCGCCGTTGAAAGACAAAAATATTTCAAGCATTGTAATCTGCTGCATTCTTAATACTGGGATCATGTTCATGCAGTGACGCTAGAAGTTGGATTGAAATGAACAAAACCCCTAAACACTGTAATCTTACTCTTTATTTTGTCACAATTGTATGTCAAATATATATACGTCTATATGACATATATTATATGACATATATAATTTCATTTCTTTACAATAGAGAAACAACATAGAGATGACACACTATTTTGGTTTCTAAGTAGAAGCTCTGTTTAAATAGTGGCATTTATTTTTTTCAATACACTTTTTAAATCAAGCTCCCACTCAAATCACTTCATTTTGTTTTCCTTGTTGAGTCACATTTATTCACAATGTGTGTTTGTCTCTTTTCGTTATAATTTGATGTCTTTAGTTGTATCAATATTTTTTTTCCGCTGCAGTTCAATCTGTTCATGTTCCTTCCAAAAACTGGCCATCTGTGATTGGTCCGTATGATCACTCAGATGGTCCCACCTGCTAACCATCCTGTGCCACTAACAAAGGTATGCAGTTATTGGAAACAGTGTCTTTGAAGCTCTGCGGATATAATCCAATCAGCTTGCAGGAGGTTTGGCACAAGCATTTCCAGTTCCTCTGCTGCTGGGTCCCTTGGCGGTCAAGGAGCAGTTTGCGCCTCCGTACACTAGGGACGTCTGACCTTGGTATTGTCCCTGGGTTTCTTTTTGGCCTGCTGCCTTCAAACCCCTGGCCCCATTAGCTGTGTGGAGAAGTCTGGGTGAATATTGGATACTTTTCCCTTCTGACTCCAGCATAGTCACAGCCACAAGAGTGTTTGTACCCCCGCAGAGGAGCTCGGTGTGTGAACCGGACACTGTCATTGGGCTGGAAAGGCTTTTGTGTTTCAACCCCTGCGCCAGTTCCACTGTAATTTCAACAGAGCGGGGTGTTTGTGTGGAACCGGGACTCTTCTCTGACCCCAGTGTAGCGGTGTTTGTGGCAGGAGGGCTAACACTACTGGGCATAACGCCAGTCGCCAGCACAACAGTCTCGCAGGGGGCGTTGGGAGGACTGCTAATGGGCACCATGGTCTTTCTAGCCAGCATGGGGTGCCACTTGAGGAGTCCCTCTTGGTTCTGATCACTCATGTCCGCATGCCCCGCCTCTAGGTCACACGCTTGGAGAGAAGGGATGATGGGCACGGAACGAGTGCGTAGAGAGGGCGGAAGGAAGGCTGTTCCCTTGTCCAGGCGGGTGCAGGGGACTTCGGTCCATCCTTTCCTGGCTGCGAAGTGAGAGAGTGATGTCCTGCTGAGTAGGGCGCCGACTCTTCCACTGGCAGACTCACACCTAAAGGAATAGAAGGAATAGAAATGGCAGGGTGAGAATGGAGAGAGCACGTCATAGCAATTGTGACCTTTTGTCCTAAGAACTTATTGCATGTTTCTCGTTTTCTAAGAGGAATGAGAGTGAGAGAGTCAGAGAGAGACGGAGAGAGAGAGAGAGAGAGAGAGACAGACAGAGAGAGCAATATGGGATGTGGAGGTAAGGCTCTCATTCTCTTGAAATTTTTTTTTTTACCAGTCCATCTCCCTCTCCACTCATATACCCATTCCACAAAAGATCATCTGGCAACAGCAAAATTATTATTATTTTTTAGGTACTGTACATTCATAATCTTTGTGTAATTATTCATAATCCTCAGCATGAGCACCCTGTATTCTAGCTGCATAAATGTTTAACTGAAAAATCCCTTCTCTCATGGCTGCCTTATCAGAGATTTAAGGCTTTAGCATCAAAGCTGCTGGATTCCTGACCCTGGCCTGTGTGGGTATGTGAAAAGCTACTGACTAAATGCTTCATTGGATTGGTTTATATGTGCATCTGTATGTGAATTTTGGCCTTTGAAATGAAACTCCTTATTAGTTAAACAGAACACACTTTGTTTGATGAAAGCGTGAAACCCCTATGATGTGAAAGATGAAGAGAGAGAGATAGGGAGAGAGAGAGAGAGAGAGAGAGAGAGATAGAGAGAGAGAGAGTCTGTGTGGATGCGAGCGTGTGTGAATGATAATGTTCATCATGCAAATCAAAACAGTGTTAACAAGCTTAAAACTTGTCACATAATCTATGAAAATAATCAAGCAGAATAGAGCAGGAAAACTTATCCAAGGTGAAGTGGTTACTACATTTATTTAATGCATAGAATGTACACAAGATTTAAAGGATAATTACAGTTATTTTCAACCATGGGCCTTCTATCCCTAGTTTTTCCCATCATGATTTGACTGATTGTGCTTTGATTTCATCACTTACTTCACTATAGAGCTTGACGCAGCTTCAGTTAGCCAGGAGCGCTGCTGTCCAATACACACATACAGGACCAACGGTTGATTAAAGCACGTTCTTTCAACACAATAACACTCACAGTGCAGTTAAACATGTCTTTCAATAGCTGTGATTGAACACTTATAACGACATTTCAGTTATAAAAGCCTGTTTGATACTTTTTTTAGTGTTGCTCACACACTTCCTTATTAATTTCACTGCCTGCAGGTTTTCTGCTGTGTTCAAGTCACACTGGAAAAAGCGTAAGAATGGGCTTTTGTTGCTTCGGCTCAGAAGTGTTCTTGATATGTTTTACTTGTTGGAATGCACAAATCATGTGTAGGCCTGTTTATGAATTTAAAATCAACCATAAACAAACTACAGCAGATATTTATTGCGTTTCTTAGGTACGGTTCATTGTACTAGTGTAAATAAAGCTGATGATTTTGATATTTATTACCTCGGACTGCCAACTTTGGTGGATCCCCTGCTATGTTTGCTGCTTGTGTTGACACACTTTCTAAATTTGTGATGCCAGGTGGGAGATAAGGGAGCCTTCAAAAACGTTCCACATAACCTTCCTGTAATTATCACTAGGAAGTTGATGTGAACCGTTTTTCCCAGTTGGCAAATCATATTTACAGACCATCCGATTTGCATTGAATGCAGCAACAGAATATTTGAGTACTTGAGCTCATGCTAGTTAAAATAACATATCTAATACCGCAGCATACGCAAGTGTCAGTCAGTGGATAATCAGAACTTGGATGTAGGCAGGTCCCATTGCAGTGTGAGTGTTATTGCGTTGAAAGGACATGCTTTAATTGCTTCTTGGGTTCAACGGCTGGCCCACAGCAGCGCTCCCAGCTAACTGAAGCTACGTCAAGCTCCACACTGAAGTAAGTGATGAAATTTTGCACACAATCAATCGTCATGATGGCAAAAAACTAGGAAAATAAGGTCCAGGTTGCAAATAACTGGAATTATCCTTTAATATTGTTACTGAAGACTAAACTCATATTCAGAATCATCCCGGCACGGCCTTAGGAGACAGCCAGAGTTATTGTCAGTCTTCAGAGACTGTTTGTAGCATAACCAAGTTTAAATAATTGAATTACTTTCCCACTCCTCCCTCGGTATTAGAGGGGGAATGCGTGCTGGAGGTAAATCCGGCAGATCAAAACATATCTAAAAATAACTTCCATGGCAAATTTGCCTTCAATTCTTTCCTCATCTGTGATGGGTAAATATGTATTTTTGACAGTGGATAATGACACTGACAATACTCTGCGGGGATTTGCTGTCACAAAATTGAAAACATGGAAGGCTGTTCTCATGCTTGTCTGCTATTTTCCCTTCTTTACTCATACCCGCTTACTTTTTTTTTTTTTACCACTTACGACCCCACCTCTCTCTGTCTCTCTCTCCATCTTTCCTTTGCTGCACTCTCATCCTCTTTGTACATGTACCATCTCTCTCCTTCCCTCACTTTCTCTCCTTTTTTCTCTCGCTCTCTTATCCGCCTCCCATTTCTCATTTCTAGAGACTAGAGGGTGTCTCCATGGCAACAAGGGAGAGGTGGGGGCTGGAGGAGGAGGGGGCTGTATTGCTGGTGTTGTATGGCTGTTAAGTCTAGAAATAGGTCATTTCAACCTCCGGAAGGCCAGCCCAAGCCATGCTCGACTGATGGATCTGCAAAGGAATTATCAATAGCTAATAAGCTCCAAATTGTTTAACTATACAAATACAATCTTATCCACGCAAAAATGAGAAGCCCCTCTCATTGCTGCTCTCCCCCTGAACACTTGAAAAAGCTTTTTTAATTGCTTATAGCTACAGATTTTGCCTTTGTGTTTTTAAAAAGGAATTTTCATTAGTTTCTCTGCTAGTTTGTTTGTTTGTTTGTCTCTCTCTGCCTGTGTGTGTGTGTGTGCATGTGTGTGTGCATGTACGTGTGTGTGTGTGTGTCTGTGCGTGCGTGTGTGTGTGTGTGTGTGCATGCATGCGTGTGAAAGGGAGAGATTGTTATGCTCCAGGAGGATCTCTCTGCACAACCATTTGAAAGAACTGCTGAGCTCCACGGAGCTCTGTTTAAAAATGTAAATTATGGAAATAGGTCACATAAAGAGTTTGGCAGCTTGCAGTGTATCTTACAAGTCACTGTAATACTCAATCAGGTTGGCATGCTAATAGGAACATTGCAAGGGACTTTTAAGTGTATGGAATGCACGAGGGACACTGCTGCTTTAATGACAGGCATCTTTGATAACGGCGCCGTCGCTCAAGTTGCACATTCTGACAGCAAATTAGGCTGTTCCTGAGTCATATGCTAAATAGGAGGGCCTCCTCAAGCTTAAAGATGCATGATGCTGCATCTGTTAATAAAACCCAATATCATAATTCTGTGGTACATTTTAAATATGTTTTCATTTTCTTTTAAAATTTTCTTTGACTTGTTTAAAGGGAAACACTGCTGGTACTATTTGACATTATGCGTCATTCTACTTAAGAAAGCAAGCACATCAACAAATATTGTGACAATGACAATGTAAGATAAAAGCTTTCCAGCTTCAGTTTTCTTGGGAGTTGTGCAACAATCAATGGATCTTATTTATATGCTGTACATTTTACCCATTTGAGGCAAAAGAAAAGCTTTTGCTGCACTGACGTGAAAGGATGCTCGGCTTTGTCCTCAAATGCATACTCCTCCCTCCTTCAGGACATTTGACGGACATTCCTCTTTGATAATGTGTCAGGGAGGATTTCACATCGGACGGCTTTTCTGAACACATGCCAGCGAGGATCATTAGAATGTAGTTTAAAATTGTGGAAGTTATTTTAAGCACGCAGATAGCCAACTGGTGAGAGGTGGCTCTGCCAACAGTCCTTCCTGCTTTTAATGCCTCCTGAAACAGGGCCAGTAGCTCTACTTTACTTATGATGGCCATGAAAATAGGGCAATTCCACTGTCCTCACTTGCCACCAAGATGAACATGGGGGGAATTCAAGATGTTACAATAATGCCTGAAATGAATCCTTTGCAATTTGTAGTCTTGTTCTAAAAGGTTTCAGTTCCACAATACTGCCCTATAGTCAACTTGTAAATGACAAAAAATAAAGCTATTACTTTGATATGTTTGGACCATGAAGCTTTTACATAATGCTTGAGCTTTAGACAAATAAAATCAAACCATCTTGGAATGTGAAAGCACAGATCATCATTAACTTTGGCCTTGTATTTTCATATTTTTCAATAATTTTTCACCCTGATAAAACCAGGCAGATAAAAACAGATTTTCTTTTACCGCAACAGCCTAGTGGAGTAGTTGCAGTGGGAGGATTACAGACATATACAGACTCATATCCAGGACCTCCCCGGTATCACCACATTCCGCAGCATTATTAGAGCAATTGGGATCAAGTGTGTTCCTCAAATTCATTGTGACGGTAGCAGTTGCGGGAGGGCACAGCAGATCTCATTTCCCAGGACCAGATTTCATAAGCGAGTTCATAGGATTTGAACTGAGAACTTTTGCGTTTAAAATTCATTTCTCTAACAATTATGCTACTGCCACTCCATCTTAACCTCAGTCATCGGAACACTTTACTTGTCCAAACAACCTCCATTCCCGAGGGATTCTGCAAGGTAATATGAGGTAAAGTTTTCCCACTGAGCAAAAGACGTGATTTCAACATCGCGTCTATGCTTTAGCTCTCATATAGCCCAGGATCATTACGGCTATGTATAGACCTATTTTAGACCAAGCAGTAAATACATTATTACAATGAATACACATCTGTAAATACCAAAAATATGCACCAGAGAAGTCCTGTAGACTAGCCTACAAGATAATTATCTGAGCACAAGAAGTAATTTCAACATTGCGTCTATACGTAGCTCTCATATAGCCTAGGATAATTTTGTCTATGTATAGACATCTAATAAACTTTCACTTTTCAACCCCATTTAAACTTAATTTAGCCTAGACGGCTATGGGCCATTTAGACGTGTTTTAAACGTCTAATCAACGTAAAATTGCTCAGTGGGTTGTTTGAGTATACTAGGATTTAGGGATGTAGCGATACATGCAGCCAACAGTTTGGTTTGCTAATGCACGGCTCAATAATGTCACCATATTTTCAACAAAATCTGAATGAAGAAAATCCCTAATTTCTGAGGCAAAACAAAACAAAAGTGCAAATCATACAGGGTGACTACAGGTTTCTGCAAGTTAGAATTAAAACTTTTTAAGACCTTTCTAATACCAGCGACTGGAGTTTTTCATGGTGATGGTGGTGCAGCATATTGCTGGTGTTCCCTGTAAGGCAAGGCTCTCTTATAATACTTGCAAACAGTCTTTGTCTTGTCAGTGGTCTTGCTGCTGTTTCCTTAATTGGAAACCCAAAATGCTGCCACACAACAGACTTCAGATTTACAAAATGAGTCCATTTTGTTGCCTATTACGTCTACACAGTATTTACTTCAGCTGGGCTCACAGGAAGTGTGATGACCCGAGCTTAAACTCTGCTAGCCTTGCACTCTCTTGCACTCTGGTCAAATAATGCAAAAGAGAAAAGACCATTCTGAATGTAATTTCTTAGACATGCTTGTATATCGTCGTTTGTACTGTGAAATGTCATGAACAACAAACAAACTTTTGTTACATCCCTACCAGGATTCCTTTTCTAATGCAAAGGAATATTATTATTTTATACTCTATGAACTAAATTAATGATTGACTTCTGTATTGATTAGGAGTGCATGCTAATCTCAAGATCGTTGTGAGCAAATGTAATTCTCCTTGAGTATAATACATTCAGTTTACAATATTACAGAAACATCCCTGCAGCAAGCTCTGCTCATGTGTCCTTGAGGAAGATGCTCAGTTCCAGCTCCAGAGTTTTGTTCAGTACAGCTGATCCTTCTCTTTGACCTCCATGTGGAGGGGGCAAGCAAAAAGAATTTCCTCTTCGGGGATCAAGACAGTATCACAGAAAAACAGAAAAAGCCTCACCTTCTTATGGACTCCACATCTGTTGACTCAACTTCTTGCAAGTGCTTGTAGACATGGCCAGCGACTCTGGATCCATCAATGAGATTGTGTTTCCCTCTGGAAATAGGTGGGGTCCTGAAGTAATTGGCCTCCCTCCGTTGTTGGGCAGGACTGAGTGAAAGGGAACTACTCCTGTAACCAGATTGGGAAGATTCCAGTAAGAAGGATGAATACTATAATTTGAGGCACTTCCAAGTGAACACCCCATTTTAACAATAAACTAATCGCTGCATAAATCTAAACTGCACTCACTAATTCATTGTCTCGTCTCTATCTCACCTCATGCATTGTTGATGTGAAACGTTGTGGCTGTGTCAGTGGATTCACCTATTTGTTTCCCGTTGATATTTGAGCGAAATAGGACATCTTATTCCCCATTCTGTTTTCTCTGTACATAAATGACCTTGCTCTCGCAGTCAAAGCAATACACTGGGGTATCCAGGTACATGTGAAAGGAATAATAATTCTGCAGTAAGCGGATAGCTCTGACATTAAAGGCAAGTTTCAGACACTGCTAGCGCTGGTCCATAAATGGTGTCATGAACAGAAACTAAACTACAGATATTAATAGAAGCTGCCCTATGTGATGTATTCTTGTTTATTAATTGTATTGCTTTAGTGTTTTCCTGCACAGGGACCACAGATGTAAATTAACTAAACTAATAAATTAATTGAAGAAATTAATAAACTAAACTAAACTAAACTATTTTGCACTTCAGAAATAATTCTTTACCAAAATACAGATTCCTCTGGTGCAGGTGAATATAGCTAACACAAAGGGGTGAAAAGGTAAAATAGGGTGGACTTATATTGAACTGTAATAGGAAATCTATTTGCATATATTCCTATGTTTCTAACACAATGCAGTGTATTTACTGTAAGATCAGACAACAACAGAGATCATTTTTAAGTTGAATTTTTGGCACTCATCACTCGTCACCCACCGCCCATTGAAAGGACACATGTAAGTTTCATACAACGTGCTTGTCGTTACAAAAGATTTTTTTTTTTTTTGGTGAGGGAATTAATGTGTTTTTGGACTGGGGCCAGCTGGATGGGACTGGGCTGTCAAAAAGGTCAGAATGTAAAACGTCTAGCAGAGTACAGATTCAGAGCTAATTAGTCATCAGAAACATAGTGCTTCCTGTCCTGTCGTACTGTTTTTATATTCTTCAGTGGGCAGTAGGTAGTCTATTTCAAAGAAAGTCCTGGCACATCCACTGCAGTAAAGCAATGGTGTGAAATGTAAATCTCAGCAAAGCACAGTTATGCCGCACTATGAAAAAAACAAAGTACTGCTCACAATTGTCAGCCTTCTGATGGATCTTGGCCCAACTTTCTTGCTGTGAGTAGACCTAATGAATGTTAAATAGGCCAATAACTGGAGGCTTCTCGCAAGCCTGTGTGTGAGCATATTATTCAAGAACAAGTACAGCTTTGGTATTGTCCCGGAGCGCATTTGTGACAATGATGTACACCCCTAAATAATTATCAGTTTATTTGAATATGATTTCAGCTCTCTGGCTCCCTAGTTCATCAGCTGCTTCTGTCTCTTCTATGTAACATATCAATTTTAGACAGCTTGATTTCAGTTAACAACTGAACTGAACTGCAAAAATAGTTTATAGCATATTACATGTACAACAATGTGCTTCATTAGAAAATGCTGGATATACAGTATATGCAGTATATATATATATATATATTGTATATCTCCGTACATCATTGTACTGCAGTAGTATGTTTTCCTGTTGTGTAATGTTAGCAAAACGTATTTGCACAGACAGAGAATTACGAGAGTTGTGTGAAAATCACAGCTAAGATGTGAAGATTCATAGTTTTAATGTTTACCTTCTTTTATTGTTTAGATACTACTGAATAAAGAAGCTTGATTTGTATAAAACAATTTGACAAAGTGTCATAGTTTTCAGGTATTGAGCAGTGCCATGCTGTGGCAACCTCACCATGGTGAAAATAGTGCATGTATGTTGTGGTGGGCTGTTCGATCATTTTTGTTGTATCAGCTGGAGCCAGCATGCCTAAATTATTTGAACTTTAGAGCTTTTCAAGTTTTTTCTTAGATCAAGCCAGTAGAGGTCTTACGCGCTTGCTCCATCTCTGTTACAGTGACTGAATTGTTATTCATTGATAGCTTACTGAAATGCTGTGGAAAAATATTCAGCAATAATAATATCAAAACATTTGTAGATTGTACAACCATAAGCACAGCTAATGGGCTTTGGCCCACACCCACATTAGCTGTTAATTGTATTGCTTGATGTTGTAAAAAGTTGACAAGAGTAAAGCTGTTAGACGAATTATGTGTTTTGTTGAATAAATACTTTTAGCATGCTGTGTCTTTTTTATTAAGATCAGTTGGATATGACAATATGTAAAATATGATTTTGTGGACAAAATCATCAGGCTGATGTGACTTGAATGTGATTAAAGGTCCGATAAAGAAAGGCAGCAGCATATTTCCACAATTTGCCAAAAATTTGCTATTTATTGATTTTAGGTAGATAAGCGTGGCTTGACCAAGAACAGGCAGGAAGGAGTGAGCGAGGCTGGTCAGGTCATTCAGTATATTCACATATCAAACTAAAAAAAAAATCGTTGTTTGTTTTTGCTCACTGCTACATGTGTATAGCAAGCACTATGCAATGTAGAGAGAAAGCATGAGTACCTACAGATATGACTCAGAATGTAAATTCATAAACAGAAAATATTGATTTTTGCTTCTGTTTTTCTGTTTTCTATGGCCTCTTCATATTTCTTTCAGTGATTTATTTGATGTGTCTCTTAAGGTCTATACTGTTCTAGAGAGTGATAAACAGGTTTTAACAAAATCCAACTTCAGCAGATATGCATTCAAGCAAGTGAATCAGTCTGCACATATCCAAGCCCAGTGATAAAACCAATGATGCACAGGCAACATTTTGAGGCAATATTGATGGCCCATATTGGCAGCAGTATATTTTCATGGCACATTTTTCTTGATAGTTCACAATTTCCCTGGCCAATAACTGAAAGCATCCTAACATTGTCCATCACGGTCTAGTTCTCCTCTGCCTCCTCCTACTCCAAGAACAAGCTGAATGGATGATTGGCTGTCTGCCGTCCTCCATGAAGGAGCTGCATGACACTGTGGTGAAGAAAAGGCCAGGAAGTGTTGCCACTGACTCCGCAGCCTCAGGCAACAACCTTCTGAAAAACGTCCCTTTGTGAGATGGTACAGGTCCGTTAAGACCAAGACCACCGGAATACCTCAACAGCATTTTCACTTGTCAACCTTACTCTACCAGACATCCAAAGACTCCCTATTTCTGTATTCCCACACAACCTCTGAATTCCCTGATCCCCCTGATGTTACTGCTAAATAAATTGTGAATTAAAGTGAATTTTGAAGCCACTAAAGAAGGCTGGCTCCAAAAAGACTCCAAACCCGGTCCAACTCAGTGCAAGTCAATAGGACCACAACCGAACTTCTCACTCAAAATATAAAGTCAATACATTTTTTCAACAAGAGGTTATGGTCTCAGTAGCTAATTTCTGAATAATTTCTAATGTGGGTCCTTATGGCGATTTTCAAAATAATTGTGTCATTAACGGGATTAACGGGATATTCCTAGCGATTGACAGGTCGCCTGTCCAGTGATTGACAGGTTACCGATTATAGGCCAATAGGCGGTGCTGCAGCTCTGTGGACAACCCTCTGCCTTGCTTTGGCTGCACTGGCTCCAAAAAATTTCAACATGGTGGCGAATGTAAACCCAATCTCCAGGGTTTTAGAACGGCCCTTCAGAAACCTATGGGTGATGTCACACTCACTACGTAGATATTTTTTTTTTACAGTTTATACCTAAAATGCTTGCACAAATCTTTATGCTCTATGCTACTTTAACCTCAGGAATTACGCCCATGCTCCATAATGCTGAGAATTTTCATCCTAATCATTTTAACTATCTCATGCAACACCGGTCCAACGTACTGCTGGACTCTCACCATCCCCTTCTACAGCTGTAATCACACTCTAAGCCATGCTACTTTAATGCACATAATGACATAATGCTGAAAGTACATACAGTATGTGGAGCCTACAGTACAGTCTGCTCTCTTTTGGATGTCTTGTACGTATACTGTTCCCTTGCAATGAATGTGAGTTCCTGTACAACGTGTGCCAGTCTGTGTTTATATTACTACATTAATCGTCAATATGTCCCTGCTCCAAATTCATCAAAGCAAATGAAGTGATTCTGATGCTGAAAACATCATAGTTAGGGCTATGTTTTGCACTCATTGAATTTCATGAAGTTATTTATGGTGGTTGGGTGTAGTGGAGGGCTAGGGGTAAAACATTATACCCACACTCCCTTGTCCCTCTGAGGATTTGAAATGGCAGCATTTAATCACATACTGACTTTTCTCAGCTCAAAGCTACAACCGCTCCTAAAACAAACTACCTGTTGTGAGTTTCCTTGCACCATACTTTTGTTAATTTTGCTGTTGATTTCCTCTCATTTGAAGCATAAAATTCAATATTTTGTCAACTGCCATCATCTACATTGATGCGGATAATATTCAGACTATCTATCTATCTATCTATCTATCTATCTATCTATCTATATATATATATATATATATATATATATATATATATATGTATAACAATAAAATCAAAGAAAGTTGAATGACCATTGAAATCTACACATCAAAACTCCCCTCTCTCCAAAGGATCACTCTCAAACATAATTTATCTACTCAGTGCTCTACCATCATATAAGTAGCCCATAAGTGATCTATTTTGAGGCAGTCTAATTTTCATTCTATTTTCCATATCCATTCCATTTTTCATATCAGCAAACAAAGTAAACCAATAAGCCTGTAAAACTCCTGATTCTGATGAAGGATATGCACACAGATAAAGGCTTATGGTGTTGACAGTGGCTCCTAAATACATATTAACACCTTTACTATCAATTACAATCACCATAAATCCTCTCTAACCATTCTACAAAAGAGCTGTTTATTTTGAGGTCTATATATTCTACCATATTGCAGGATGATTAAATTTCTTACTTGGCTGCCTCTTCTCTCTGCATCTAGGCTGAAAAAAAAAGACATAAAAATAGGGCTGGAAATAAGAGGATGTCACATTTTCACCTGAAGCGTTTCCCTTTAGACAGTGCTCTGCTGAGAATAGGAGGGGCCACTGCTGATGTGCCTGGTGCCATGCTGCCACCCTTAACAGAGGATCCATGAGAACTGCAGCTCTGCAAAAGGGGGAAAAGAGTAGTGCATGAGTGGTACAAAACACACATGGTCGAATGTGGCTCCAGAGTGACAAGATACGATACACAGTGGTGTCATAGATAACCTCACACAGTCAGTATCTTCATTACTACTCTCATGCTATGCAAAAGACCCTGACAATTAGGATTCCTTAGCCTGTGCTTCCCAATAACAATGAAATATCACTTGAGATTTTTTGTCCCCCACTTCATTAAAAGGGCAAAGAGTTACTTGGCTTCCCTCTCTGGCCAGAGAATGTGTGTTTGACAAGAAAAATGCAAAACTGAACACTGAGATATTTAGGACCAAGTGTTATGACCAAGTCAATAGCCAAAAACAAGGGGGGTCCAAAACCTCTGTGCTGTAATAAATTGTAAGTCAACAAAGGAAAACAAGCTTCCCACAGTGTGCCATACATAAAGCTAGGGACTTGGCAGCATCAGTCCCCAGTCAGGTTGGAGATGTTCTCTCAGTGATGTACAGAGCCACCTTACTTGTGCAGAATGTCTTTAATTACACTTTATATTTAAAACTGCAGATTAGGGGAAGACGCTTTGTGAATAAACTCCCTGCTGGCCTTCACAGCACTCCAGCTGCACTCAAGAATTAATCCCACACAAGATTACATTAATGGTTTCCTAAAGAATTTTCCCCACTCGATTCTCTCCCTTTTTCCTTATCAAAATTAACACCATTATCTTACAACAGGCCCCAGACAGAGATTTGGCATACAGCGCAGGGCGACCATGAATGCCATTAAAACCCCCTGTGAAATACTAAGTCACGAGATAATGCTGTTATTCCAGTTACAGTAGCTCCTATGCTGCCCTTTCTCTCTGTCTGATTGTACATCATTAAAGCAATTGGATGTGACTTAGAGCTGGTTCAGGGCTCTCATGCCTGATAAGCCTCTTTCTCTCCCTTACACCCCTGACTCCCGGAGGGAGCTGTTACTGCTGTTCACTAGTCGTGCAGGAAAATAGGATCATTTTGGCCACCCTCTCATGTACCCTGTGGGGGGAGAACGCCTCACTTTCTGGAACAATTGCCATGGCAAACTTTCTCTGCAAAACCTGGAGGATGATATCTATGTCAGGGGATAAAATAAATAGGTTGTTGTAGCGGATGGCAGACCTGCATAGCCTAACATCTACACACAACCAACCTAACCCATTTCACTTGTTCTCTCCTATCTCCTTTTTGTCTTGTTTTATGCCACTTGTGAAAAGTCTTGGATAAACAGAATGCAAATTGGATTTATAGCAAGCGGAGAGGAAGGGGAAATACAGGCTGGCCAAAATAGCAGAAAAACCTAACTATATGTTGACTATCAAGTACCAAAGGAGGAGTAGAGAAACTTTGCCTTCAGAACAGCTTCACTTGGATTGCTATCATACAAGTCCTGAACTGTGTAGTGGGATATTGGACCATTCTTCAAGAGGGACAGTCCTTGAATCGATAACACTAACCGCCAAAATGGAAATCAATTGTTTTATAATTATGCATTGACATGTAAATTAGCATAAAATTTGTAACTGCTGACAACATCAACTAGTCTGATGCTACGAGGTTTTACTTTTACAAGGTTAGGTATTCATATTATCAGAACAGATGGAGGGAACATAGTGTATGTACAGAAATGTATCTAGAACGGCAAATGTGCACTGTAAGGTGTTCACATTATAAGATTGACAGGTGGATGATATGTACAGAAATATGTACAGGTCATGTGCATACATGTAGATCGGATTGGGCCAGGCAGGGCAGATGTAGAAACAACAGTTCAGAGTTGTGTTGCGGAAATTTTTTTTTATGATTCTAGTTTTCCAGATCTGTGATGTCTAATACCATATAGCTACCTGACCTGGTAATCTAACAGATAGGTTACAGATGAATTATACTAGAGACAATATCATATTAACACCTGTGACAAATCAGTTGTGGCAGACCCGAAAACCTACATATGGTCGCTTCTAATGACATACAGGCCTGCCTGGTCAGTATTGCAGATCTGAGAAAATGGCATCATCGCATTTCTTTGTATCTGTCACTATATGAAGAAAGCCGAAGATACAAGAAAATGCATTGATGCCGTTTTTCCAGATCTGTAATGTTTGTGATATATGAATTTGGCATTCTAAAGGATATGTTACAGAAAACATATCTGGACAATATCCTATATAAGCATCTGTGACAGATCCCTGTATCTTCTCCATAAGCGTTACGGATATGTGACAAATCCAAAAACTTGTATACCGTTGGATCTTTCTGGATACAGGCCCCTTTTGTCCAGTGTAAAGTGTAGAGAGTGGAACAGAGACAGCACAGGTGCCCAGGTGCCCAATTCGGTATAGAAATGGCGCAGATGCCCAGATGCTTCACCACCCTCCTATTTGGCTGAGACTTGGGGCGTTGTGTCAGAAAGCATTGTGTAGCAATGATGTCAGCATGCATAAGTGCTTGCAGCACTACCCGGTACAACTTGGGGGGGAAATGCCTTGGCCTGTAGTACTGCCTTGGTCCAGAGAGCTGACATATTTTTGAGGAGCTTACAGGCGCTCCAGCGCTGCAGCAGCTCATCATAGAGATGGTGGAGGGCATTCAGTTTAGTGCTCATCCTCCCCTCTGCCACTACCTCGAGGGCATCCAGGCTCAACTCTATGACAGAGTCAGCTTTTTTTCCACTTCATTGAGCACCCTGGTATTCCCTGTCTTACTGTTGCCCCCACAGCACACAACGAGACAGAACGGTGCGCTGGCCACTACACATTGGTAGATGAGGCTGAGTAGAATGCTGCATACATTAAATTACTTGAGCCTCTTCAAGAACAGCCTACTCTGTCCCTCCTTGTGCTGTCCTCCTCCACACCTAACACTCCCTAGATGGTGGCATGCTGAGGGAGTGGGTGGGCAGAAGCAAGTGGGGTCACATTAGAACTGCCTGCCTGCCAGGGGATTTTGGGATAGCTGGTCTGGGGTCTCCGTGTCAAACCTGTTGAAAAACAGATTTAGCTCGTTGCTCTCTCCATGGTCCCCTCTGCCCACGGCCCCCTTGCTGCTTATAACCAGTGATCCTCCTCATCCCACTCTGCACAACCTTGTTCTGTTGCTGCTTGTGTTCCATCTTCTGTCTAGGTGTTCTTACTTTTCTTTATTTTCCTTATTGGCTCCCTCTGAGCACACTTGACTTCCTCCCTGACCCGAGCCCTGAAAGCATTTTGCAGCTGAATACAGAGCATCAATACATACAGAGCCTTCCATACATTCCTGTCACCGCATCCTCACATTCTCTGTGTTAATAGGCTACTGCTAGACAATAGGCCTGTGCCTGGGTAAGAAAAATTTGTGCTCTGATCTGCTGAGGTGGGTGGCGGGGGGTGTGAGTGGAACTGTGTGCAGCCTTTACACTTGCGTTACACAGGTGCAAGTGTAAAGGCTTTTTTGTCTTATATATTGGAGTTAGTTAGGGTGGAGGAGATGGAAGCATGGTGGAAATCACCAGAGATCGCCATGAAGGGACTGGGGTGTTGCGCTTGTGATCTCGCAATGGCTGAGCGTATGATGTCACACGCAGCGCCCACATCACCTGAAGGGGAATGTAAACAACGAGAGAAATGTTCTCAGGGCAATCAGCGGTTCCCGAGAGTAAAAGAACATATGATCCAGAAAAAAAAACAAGAAGTTGAAGAAAACAGAGAACAGAAAGTGCTAGGGTGTTCGCCCCCCTCCTGAGTGCTGAAATAACAGAAGAATAAAAAAAAAAAAAATGTGAGAGTTTCTGCAACAGGCAGCCACTATCACAGCACCATCTTGGCAAATTTGTCTACTATACAGTATTGATGCTGTGTTTGCCTGCTGCATTCAGGATTCCAATCTACCGTGTGTCACAGGAATCTGTCATTGTGAGCATGACAAGTACATTACAAAACATGATTCATTTATACTCAACAATTCTCTGCTCTCTCTCCATTCATGTCAGATTTCAATGTGAACAAAAGCTTTCAGCCAGTAGAGAGATGATTAAGGTATGACTGGAAATAAATCAATGATAGGTGAAGAGTTACCTTTTGGAGTTGGAGGCTGTATTGAGGCCGAGGAGTAGATTTGGACATGAGGCCCGAGGCGTTGACACTGCAGTCCCTCAAGCTGCGGCTCTCTGAGAAGTGGGCCCGCAGTTTCTCCCTGTGTCTCCTGAAAAAGAGAGAGAGAGAGAGTGAGAGAGAGAGAGTTAAAAATACTGACTGTAAATAGGATATATTATATTATATATTATAAAATATATAGGATATAAATTGGATATAGTATTCACTTAATGTACCCCTTTATTCTTATTTTATTTATTCTTATTAGTGTTATATAAGCAAACTGTATTATTGTAACGATAATTCTAGCATTACTTCTTTGAAATAAGTCTAATTATGAAGGAAGCTGTACTGTCTTGAGCTGCTGTCAATGTACCTTCCTATTGTCAGGTAGGAGCAATAAATCTTCCTGCAGAAATGTTTGTGTTCCCTCTTATAGTGATTCACCCTTAAAACTGATTGAGTGGATTTTGGGTTACATTTAAAAGTTAAGTCCAGTCATTGCTTACTAGAATTCTATTGGCCAGCTCTCTAGCAACAAGGTAGGTAATCATATTCATTGACCTGTTATACTTTGTTTCTGACACGTTTTACGTACAAACAGGGTGCATACGTCACATAGCAATGGCACACAGGTCTCTTAGTCTTTTAGATAAGCCTTGTCCATAAACTGTCACAGTCGCCTATTCAGGGAAGGTTTTACATTTAAAACTGATCATTGTGGACAGGCATGTATATCAAACTGTCATAAGAGATAAATATTTCACCACCTCTTTTCACAGAGTCCTTTGTTGTATCAACTATACACAATGGACAGTTGGGGGCTTTTGATTTATATTGACATCAAACTGCAAGGGCTGACAACATTTGTCAAACATGTTCAATGCAGGAGCCACTTGAAAGGTCAAAATGACACGATGAGCAACAGTCAATTCACAAAAGATGTTTTTCAGGGCTGTAACTGAAAGTTTGGATAGTGGTAGTGGTGGTGAAAAGCGCCCCAAGCTGCTGCAAAAATAGCATTACGAGAGAAACTGTCTTTCACAAGTGAAAATTTAATCAAGGCAATGTACCGTGAAACGTCCATTACATGCTCCTGCGATAATATTCTGAAAAAAAAAAAGAAAAAAAAAATGTTCTGGCAGTGCGATCATAGACTAGTTTTAGAGTCAGGAGTTTGGATCCTTGCTTCACAGGGGAAACTATAAAGAGAATTCCTGGTCCACCTTTTAAGAGCCACTATGGAGTTTGGGGAAGGATGACAGAACAATTAGAGCCATTAGACTGCAGCTTAGACATTTTGTTAGCTGCATTTAAAACATTTAGTTTTAGCTGCAGTCTGTTAGTTCTTACCAGCACTTAAATGGTACATATATGTATTTGTAGAAAATATAGAAAATATGTATACTGTATGTATGTATGTATGTATGTATGAGACAAGCACTATTTTTTGATGGAGCCATACTCATACTGTAAGTTTTTACATTAAGGCACTGGGTGGGTGTCAGTTTATCATGTGTACATGGTAATATGACTGAAATCAGGCTTCACTGCTTACCTTTTCCCTTAACCATAAAAACGGTTCACATGATCAAGCAAAAAGCGAGAAAGAAAAGTAAAATGGCGTCTTTTAGCTATGCTAAATATAAAATATGAGAGCGTTACTTAATTTTGGATTAAATTTTGATTGGATTAAAAATTAATTGATGCTTAAGACTTTTGGATTAAATGTTAATTCACCATTAAATGTTCATTTTTAAATACTAGGTTGCTTAACTCTCTCTGCAGCTGAGGGCTATGAAGTGTATCCAAAGTAAAGGACCTGACAAGCAATCACCATTTAGGAAGCATTAGACTGAACTGGTTCAAAAGAACAAAAAACTAAATTGTGAGTGATGGTTTTGAAGGACTGGCGCCTGGTGATGGGAACTACTCTGAGACCATTTACCAAATTACAAACTACTTAAAGTACACAACTGTGAAAGAAGTTAAGTTTGAAAGAAGACTGTTTTTAGGGCTATTGTGCCTGTTTTTATTGCAAGGCTGCTCAACAATTATGTAGGCTTACTCCTGTAATATAATTCATACCCTAGGCAATTTGGATGTGGATAATCAGTTGCTGATGTTGGACACTTGGCAAGCATTGCCACTAGTGTGATGTGTACTCCTACTTTCATATCCTGTTTAATTCCAAATTTTTAGAGCCACATATCATTAACTCGGCTTTGATTTCCATTTCATGGGGTCTTTAAAGCATGTAGAAGTAGTTTTCATATCTCTAACTCTTGTGTATAGCCCTAAAACAATATCAAAAATGCAACTGTGCTAATGATTGATCTCCTTTGTACTGAGTAAAATTGAAGTTTTCCGCTTTAGTTGATGAGCAGAATGGACTTAAGAGGTAGCGAGAGAGACAACTGTCTGAGCTACACTGCCAACCATTGTTTTGGGAAAAGAGATTATATTTCACCAAGTTTTAGATGCAAGATTCTGGACACTATATTTTCCCGTAGATTCATTCTAAGTCTAATGGAGAGCCTTTGCAGGATTCTCTCGTCATGCTGAACCACATGCGTAGGTGCTACCTTCCATTGAAATGCTCAATTTTTGTTTTTCAAGACCCATTCAATCAGCACAACCTACAACCCACGTTAACTCCCACCTTGATAGCCACTACTTCTCTTTGTCTGCACTCCTTTCTCTTTCTACTTCCTTGCAGTCTGTTATTGACTTCTCCTGCGGACTGCTTTTGTGTTGCCCGATTCCCTCTTATCCACTCACACACACACACACACACACACACACATGCACAAGGTCTATCCCTTTTTGAATTTGCTCTAGCTCTATCTGTATTTGTGTCCTTTGTTTTGAGTAAAGCACTTTGTGACAAACCTGCTTGTTAGAAGCACTTTATAAATAAATCTTACTTGAATATCTGTCCGAAATGCACTTTCATTCTACACAATTTAGAGTTGATGCCTTGCTAAAACACCCTCTAGCTGACTCACACTTTGGATTTCATTGGGCCCTGTGCCATGATAGTAAAGTGCTCCTTGTGCATAGCCGGGGGCATTCTCTATTAACGTGGCGTTGGCTCGCTTCACTCACTTGTTGCGGCGGTAGAGAGCCATGCATGCCACTCCGAGAAGACAGATCCCCGAGGCAATGCTGAAGATGGACAGCACCTGCCTCTGGTAGGTCTCCCCGCTCTCTGTGGAGGCCGAAGAGAGAATACAGTTCAGGTCATTGAATTTCCACTCTGACACAAAGGATATGGGCCGTGTCTGTGATTGAGCAGGAAGAAATGTACCATGAATTAACATACTGAACACACTGGATGTACACACACACACACACACACACACACACACACACACACACACAGATGCAGACACATACACACACAATGTCCATTAGCATAAAGGGACCAATGACGCTGTCAGTAAATGTCAGTGTTTGAGCATGTGATGGGGATGTGGCAGACACAGGCAGGGCTCAGTGACACGTGCTAACTGAAGTGTGATAATCATTTCCTTCAGACAAACCCAGCAGCCAACACCGATGGACGGTCTGCAGGGGCCACTCTGTGTGTGTATGTATGTGTGTTAGCATTCAAAGACTGATGGCGACAGGGAATTAGCAGCAAATGAATGCTCTAGGAGCTCCTTGTCAGACCCTCGCACATCAGCAGGCTGAGGGTCATCAGCAGCTAGGACAAGCAGCAGTTGTTCCCAGCAGAAATCTGTGCGACTGAGTGGCTGTATATAGATGCTGCACTACGCACCGTAGTCTATAATGAGGGGCCTAGTTTAGTTTAGTTTAGTTTATTTTGTTTGCACAAAACAAACAAACAAATTAACAAACAAAAACTACATTAAGATAATTACCAAAGAAAGAAAGGGAAATAAATGTACATGTGCAGCTGAGGTAAAAAGCCCAAGATGAGCTTATATCAAAACCTCACCAAGGTTATACTAATTAAGTTACAATCATTGAAAGTTCATTTCAAGTAGTTACAATAATGAAAACACATGAATATTACTGAAATGTAGTTACATAATAGTGATTATTAAACTGGTTCAACAATATTAATCAATCTTATAAATCTCCAGGATATTAGGTAAGCGAATGTATAACTGAACTCAAATAGGTAACTCAACTGTATAACTGAGAGCATTAGCAGCTGTCAGAAATCAAAACCTCTTTTATAGAAAACAGAAAACCAGAAAACGTTACCCGCTCAAAACAACTCTCACTCTAAAACATTTAGTGGTCTAAGAAGCGCAGCCTGGTATGTAAGAATGTTACACTACAGCTGAAGAAAGCAATCCTCGCTCATCACCAGCCTGTGCGAGGCAACAGCTCAAAACATTGGCTACAGCAGTATAAATCACCAGTACTGGTTCGATTATAACAGTCAATACACACTTTGAGTTAGGCGGCGCACTTTGAAACCATGCTCCTCTGACATTAGTCAAGCCCTCAAATCACCATCTGACAACTGCAGGAAAAGTGCAGAGAACGTTGCCACAACCTGCTCATGACCTTCAAGGGCTTTCAATGCCGTCAACAGAGAACTGCTGTGGCAAGTCTTTTGTAAATGTGGTTGTCTGCCCAAGTTTGTCAACATCCTGCATGATGACTTCACTGACTGTTGAAGAACATGAATCTGGGCCTCGTAAGATCTGCACAGGGACACAACCAGGCATTCTGCTTGTACCATTTTTTTCCTCTGTGTTACATCAACACATCACGGGATAATGCGGTGTAATTGAGTTCAAACTGGAAGGAAACCTTTTTAATATCAGAATGCTTCTGGCAGAAACCAAGATAACATCTGAACACATCCTGGCGTTACAATATGTGGATACATACATCAGAGGTCCACCAAACTGGCCACTCAGCTCCTGTGAAGGGGAGCCAGGGAGAGGGTGTGACTTTGAAGTCCAATACAGACAGACTGAGGGAGTGTTGTAGTAGTGGCCAGTTGCTACACAGAATTATGCAAATTTAATGCTGGTAAAAGCTGAAATTGGTGAGTTAATTATACATTCTAGTAGTTCTAATTAATTGTGATATGATATATAGTTTTGATCCTGTTTTGGGTTTTACATTTCATTGTCTCAATTAAATAATGGTATAAAATTATGATGCAGACTATAATCCATGTTGAATAGAGCCAGCTGACCCATTATTAACTCGTGTTAATGCATTACTTATGCATGGTGGGCCTGACTACACTTTGACACTAGTGTTAAAATACTTCTGAGTGGTGGAGCTGACTACAGTCTCTTGACTCGCATCCCCAAAATGCCAACAATGTGGCAGGAACACAAAAGTGACAACTGTCTTCAAGCTGCACTTAAGGAACAAACAGCAGAGGCTGCCTCTATTTCCTATGTATATCGGTGGAAGACTAAAGTAATTTGTCAGTTTGTATACTAGTGCTGATGCTAACCCTCCAGCTGTTATCATCAGTGGAAGTGACCTCTCAACAGCTGCATCTTTTAAATACCTTGGAACTATATTCCCCCCTCTGCCACATCATCAGTGCTGAAGTGGAGTACCACCTGAGACAAGCCTTAGCCTCTTTGGCTGGATAAGAAAGAGGGTTTTTCAAAACAAAGACCTGCATATGAACATAAAAAACAGCTGTTGACAAGGCAGCGTGCCTTTCAACCCTGCTGTATGGCTGTAAGGCATAGACAACATACAGCCAGTATACTATTAAAGGCCTTTCATATCCAATGCAAGACAAACTGCCATCATCCAGCCTCAGCTATACTGGCTAAGACATGTCGCATTGACACCAGGACAGCACCCTCACACGTGGATACCATATGGCCAGCTATGCACTCTACAGAAGGCCAGAAAAAATGTTATGATGGCCAGATTTAAATATCCATGAAAAAAATTGAGCATCAAGCTGGCGAGCCTGAAAAACATCAGATCAAAACAGCATGATACACACAGCAACAGCTACTATAAAAAATGCAAGAAAAGCAAGAAAAAACTAGATCACATTTAGAGCACTCAATCCAACATCAAACCCAGCTTTTCTGTATTCTGACATTCTGTCTCAAACGCAGAATGTCACATATTGGACTTTCATAACAGTTATCAAAAGATTGATTGCTAGCGCGGAAGAGGGATTCATAATCAAACATACAGGACTACCATAAACAAGTAGGCAGATAAGCATGAATATGTAGCTAGTCTGGAGCCGAAAAACAATCTATCTGTATGTCTGGACGTCCATCCAACAAACAATCGATCAATCCCGTTCCCATTTCCTCTAATGCATCCACCCACCTGCAGTAGCATCTGCAACTGAACTAATTTAGTTCCCAGATTAAAACCACTGAACTGAGGAGGGTCGTGTATAGGCTTTGCATTCTCTTTTGCCATGTCTTCCCCTTCCCCCTATTTCCGAGAGCGAGTGTGTCAAGTGCAGACAATCAGTGAAGCCAGGTTATTGGAAAACTTCACACCATGCAATGTATGTGGTAAGTATGTTTGCATGTGTGCGAAAGAGAGAGACATAGAGCGATGGAAAGGTAGACAAGAAAATGTGGAAGATATGAAATGAGAGTGTGAGAGTGTGTATGCGTCCTTTTGTGTGTGTAGGCGGTAAAAGTATGGATCAGTGTGGGTGAGGTGGTATATTCCATCTGGACAGGGAACAGTGTGTCACTAGAGGGCCTGATGATTTTGTTACCAAAGATTTGTTAAAACAATAATCTGCCACATTTTCATATAAATATACAATGGCTGCTCATGACCAAAGGTGACACCAACACCAAGAAAATAAGAATCTCACTTCAAGATTATCAACAGAGGTTAAAATGATAATGTGGCACAACATCACTCAACTAACAAGGACATTTCCATTTCTATTGTCTCTCACTCCATTGGTTAACTTAAGCGTATTTCTTCGTATTTATATAGGCTTTTAGATGAATTGCTTTATAAACCCTGGTGAAGGCCACATGCCGGAACACATTGGTTGTACTAATAAATCTTTGTTCTCAGTACTGCAAGCGTTGCTGGAATTTCCTCAACTGGAGAGTCAACCAGCTGGAAGCAAAAATCACTGAGTGATGCTTGTGACCATGAAGCCAGACAAAAATGGGTTTGTTTTGTAAGTTGGATGCCACTTAAACATAACACAGTAATTACCCTGTAATTTGAGCACCATAAGTGCTACCATTAAAGAAATACTTTACATTCCTTTTCTGTATGGCATTTTCCATATCTTTCAGTTTCAGCACATAGAGTACTAAAAAGAACATGCATTGCTAATTGGGCTGCTAATATAACTGGCATCATAAACTAATACTCATATATACAGCATATACTGTATATATAGATATATATACGTGGCAGGCCACATCCTTCTTTATTGCTCTATCTTTCAGTCTGACAATACCGTTCTCCATGCAGATAGAATACACCTAATTCACCGCCACAGTGTTTCCATGGCGACTGGCCCGCATTAATTTTCCAAGGTGAGCAGCCTTGTTGTGCTGTGGATTGTTTGTATGTTTTGTATGTGGCATTTCACTGAGTTAAGACGCATGAAAGGCTGTGTAGGCTACTCCACATAGTCAATGGAAAGTTTTCTTACCCATGAACTCGATCCCAAGTTCGTCCGCTGTTCCATCCAAGGCCAGAGAGCATGGGAAAAGGAGAGAATGGACAGATACAGGGAGAGAGAGAGTGATTGAGAGAGAGAGAGACAGAAAGAGAGGTAGGGGAGGGGAGTATAAAAGAGAGAATGCGCAGTTAACACATGACACAGCTCTAACTCTTACTCAGAATTCACCCTAGGGAGAAACACATGCTGCAACTAGACCATGAACTTTGTTTGACAGCTTCCTCTGACATGCTTCTCTCTTGTGCGCCAGGCAATGAGCCGCCCAGCCCCAGATGCTTGGTATGCTTTACTGTGATATATCGTGAATTCACATAGCCTGCAAAGGCTTTGAACGAAGAAAGGGAAAACAACAAAGATATCGGGGGTTGAGAGGATTACATCTGGAGGACGTAAGTTGAACATGACATATCATATAGTTTCATGTGACGTCCGTTTCACAGGACTTTTGTATTCATCTGAGGTTAAGCCGTTACAGTAATTGTTCTCTTCTGTCTTCAAACATAGCTTTATCAATATTTACAAAGTTGCCGCTAAAGACATACCACACTAACACATGCACGCACACACGGACATACTGTACATGTACTCTTTCTTCTCTATTTCTCTTTCTCGCACTGTCTCTCTCTCTCACACACATACACACAGACACACACACACACACTTTGACATACACTATCTCATACACACAAAGTCTTTCTTCATGCAGTTAAGTCTTTCCCCCAATCCCAGAGCTGGGGAAACAGATAAAGAGGAGCACTCGTGTTCTTTTCATCCTGACAGCTCCCCTTTTTCACGCCACTGTAATGTAATCTCATTTAAATTAAAATGAAACTCTCACTCGTAATTGCTTTTCTGACAGAGGTGGTCTGAGTTTTAAATAGAATGCAGCTTGCCAAGCCCCTGACATGATTATGTGGTGGGCACTCTCAAAAAACTGGCTAACGAAAAAAAAAAAAAAACATCTGTTCCCGGATGCATTTTGATTGTGGGATGGGAAAATCTGTCAGTACCGTGGCTTTAGAAGTTGACGAAAAGTAAAAAAAACACCCCACTCAACTGGAGTGAAAACAAATGATCTGGTCTGGATAAATGAATGGATTAGTGTAATCGCACAGGGTTATCTGAGTCTAATGTGACATGATCAAATTTGAACTACGGTAAGCAAACTTATGACATTCTGACAAGTTTCAGAGACAGAGAGTGCTTAGGCCCACAAATGTTAAAATAACATATTACAGATGTTTGTCACTTACAAAAAGTTTGAGAAGCCAAGGTTGCCACTGCAAGCATGATTAGCCATTAGTAACAGAATAGTGCCTCTGTATTCCACATGAAGCAAAAGCCTTTTCAGGTCTTTTCATAGGGATAATAGGAACACAAATGCCTTCAAATCCTTTACCTCAAATAATGGGAAGAATTGAATCCAGCCTGTCCTGACCAATGTTGCATGTCCAAACCTTGCCAGAGGCTTTACACAGTTGTGGCCAATTACTGTCTTTTTGTGGGTATGTCCATCTTCAAGTTTGTTTCATGGGTTAGGAACCAACACACATTTGTTGATCCCACACACATTTGATTGAAAGTCATTGTTATATTTATATTTAACTCATTTGTGCAGATAAAAAAAAGTGAAAAAGGGGCACAAAGTAGACATGTCATCCCTACTTCAGTCTGATTTGGATGAGTAGCGCCTACTCACTTTGATTTATGCCTGCCTTTAGGTAGGGAGCAGGTGAAATGATGTTTTTATTGAACACAACCGAAGTTCATTATTCCCAAAGGTATGCATTGCAGCCTCAATGAATCTTTAACTACTCTGAGCACTTGTGGCACACTCTTATTAATGCATAGCAACTCACAAACTAGTGATAAGACAATTCAGAGCCAATCAATTCTTTCCTGCGGACATTATGTTTTTTGCCATGAGCAATCTTGAGGTAGAACTGCATTATTAAGATATGGCTGACACTCTTGTGACTAAGTGCATAGTGTCGCAGTGGCATAAATACTTGGCAAGGCCAAAGAAGTGGATGCAATATCTTATTGATGTTGCCTGATCTGTATTATCCATTGAAGCCTTTCCCTGTGATTGCCCATGGCAACAGCTAACACTTATCCACTCTAAATCGCCCTGACTGTCACAGCCTGCTCAGATGATGCCATTTCAACACTGATACACATCCCCTCCTCTGGCATTGCCTTGTCTGGAGACGTTCACCAATCATAATATGTGCAGGCTCCCCATCCTTCGCACTGGCATCTCAAAGCACCCTGGGGAATCATTTACGCCGTCTTGTGGGAGCCTTGAGCAAGCCTGGAGAATACCTGTGCATCATGTCAGTCGTTTTTGGGCCGATTAAGAGGTAGGAATTTGGCGGGTGGGAGAGACAATGGCAGGAGTGAATCAAATCCTTAATCCCCTCCTTTACTTGGGTGAGCAGAGAACACTGGGGAGCTGTGTGTGTTAGCGAGTGTGTGTGTGTGTGTGTGTGTGTTAGTGATCCCAGCATCCTTTGTGGCTATTTAACCAAGGCCTAATACCTACGGGAGAAGAATGGCTCAAATTAGAGGCTTGCTTTCTTCTTCTTGGTAAATCAGCCGGGAAAAACCAACAGCTGGCTCACCACTCCACCTCCCCACCTCCACCTACCCCCTCTTCAATCTTCCCCTGCCACCAAAGACATCCCCTCCATAGTCTCACAACTGCAATTGGCCCAGCTGGACACCATTAGTGGCACACCGTACGCGCTCTCCCACTCGAAGAAGCGAATCATTTCCGGTTCTTGACTAGGCATAAACAAAACCACACCTTTCCTCCACTCCCTCGCTCCCAATTAAAGACGCCACTTCCCCACTGTGCACCAATATCTCCGACCACAACACCCTCTCCCCACACCATTTCCAAAGCAGAGTTCACAGCGGTGCGGCAGGAATACCTGGCAGGGAGCCTCTTTTCCTTTTGGCCCTGGGCTTTTGAGATATGCTTTGCAGTCTCTCTCCCTTTTTCTTTCTCTCCCTGGATGTGTATATGAAGAAGTGGT
Source organism: Centroberyx affinis (assembly GCF_046629955.1). NCBI lineage: Eukaryota > Metazoa > Chordata > Actinopteri > Beryciformes > Berycidae > Centroberyx > Centroberyx affinis. Next base: position 212,744 of record NW_027278875.1, read on the forward strand.
GCTGTGTGCAAGCGAGTTCGGACTGCTCTCTTGAGTGGTTGCTTTGTGGCCAGTCAATACCAAGACAAAGGAAGAGGGGCGATGGATGATTTGTGATTGCAAGGTGCACAGAGATGGATTTTAAAAAAAGCTCAAAGGACAAAAGCTTGCATGGCAGATAAAGCTCTTTCTCACCCCAGGGGGGCGATTTGTGTCTAATGCTGTCATAAATAAACACAAATTTATATGTGTGCACATGTACACACACGCACAAACACACACAATGCATTGAATTTAATAGCAGCAAGTACCATTTGTAGTTGTTGTTAGTATGGTGGCTTGGTATGTTATCACATGATTTGGCTTTTGAAAGCAGGATAATCCCCCAAACCCTTGGTAATCTGGATAAATTTTACTCTGTATCAACAGAGATCAAAATAAGGCTTCACTCCATTCAGTTCTCTCTGGTGAAAAGGGTGGATGGGTGGGGTGACATGATATAATACAGTTATATCATACATTATCGTTTGTCGACATTTTTGCCATTAAAATATGCTAATGAAATATATGAAATAGTTTATATGCATTATAAAGTGGTAAATAACTAGAACTATTGGCAATTTTCTATAATTTTTACATTTTTGTTTTGCTGAAAACGTTGAATTCAAGTTATAAAATGAAAATGGCAAAAGATATAAAAACTCTCAAATGTGAGATTTGGTGGCTGTAACAAAAACATTTTGACATATGAGAACAGCTTCATTTCTTGAAAATGGCATTGAAGATTTCTTGAAAATGTTTTGACAAAGCTAAAATGAACTAGACTACAATAAACAAAAATATTATCAGGACTGTCATGTGACTGTCATTGGATTTTTCAAATGAGGACCACTAAATGAAGATCGCTTGACCTTATTAGCTATATCCCATTAATATACTTCATACAACTTATTTATATAATTTAGGGGAAGATGCAGTAGGAATTAGGAAATGTGAGCAGACGTAGGCCAGCAATTTACAGTCCCACCAGAGATAGTCAGCCTGACCTACAATTGTGGTTCAATACTCAACAGTTTACATTGTAGAACTCACTACATTAAGGAAAGATGCTGTAGATGAGGTATATGAAATGAAGAAGCTTAGATACACTGAGCTAGCAGCTGGGGCAGAACAAGGCTGGACAGCCAGGTAAGGGAGTTATGTGCTGTGGATTTATATTGCAGCCACATCCTCTGCTGTTTCACCCAGGGAGCGGTCAAGCAACTTCGAAAGCAGTCAGAAGAAAGCACACCAGTTCCTCCAAAGTATGGAAAGCTATTTCATAATTAAAAATGGGTTATATATCATATGATGGTGTAGCTATGGCAGCATGAGTGGGTGGTTATACACTGCTCCAAGTGTTATTGTCTAAGCTTACTGTTGAGCTGTTTCTGTCTGAACTGCTGAGTGGGTCATTTCAAGGTATAGCAGGATGAGCTGTCTCATCAGCCTATTTTTGTTTTGACCAATAGTGAGAGCAGAAATTACTAATGCTTCTTCTGGAGGTATCATGGGCCTAATTTAATGAAACATCTGTGATGGGAGGTGCCCAGTGATCAGTGACATACCAACTGTCACGCAGCAGGAGACTCCGTTCAAACTTTAAAATGTTCAGTAGGCTACTATAGGAGATGTGTGGATATATTCAACTTTTCACTAACTTTTTAAAATATTCAACTTTTATTTTTCCCATAGATAAGAAAGGTGGAATGCTCAGAAATGCTACTCTGCTACTTTTAAAGATACATTCCACCAAAACACAATTTTTACTATTCATGCTCTTAAAGGTAAACTAATCCATCGACAAAATCCTACTATTTTTACTTTTCTACTTCAATTCAAAGTTTTATGCTCCTATAGTTTTCTTTAAATGTTAGGTGTTCTTCTGTGTGTTGATAATCAAGTGATCCTTTCACTCAGACACTTTCAACTGCTTTCAGTTAGCCCACACATTTTCTCCAGGAAATGTACTTTTTCTATTTCCAACAATAACAAGCAAACAAACAAACATCTATTATATTACAGAGCACTTAAAGTACATAAAATGGCAAAAAAAAACTCAGTACTTCACCTTTTAAGACTTTTAGTCTTGTAAAATGGGGATGTGTTATAAATTATTCATTTGTTGAAAATACAGCTCAACAAAGTAAGATTTCTTGTGCAGAACACAAAAAAATTCAACCCATCTAAAAAAACAACTGTAAAATGTTTAAAAAGTTTGATTGGGCGCATAGAAAAATGGTCATAGAAGATACAATGAATCCCACTGTGAAAACTGGATACCATGAGGGAGCATGAAACATGCTTCGTGACACTAGCTTGTGACCCCATTAATGGAGTCTCACTGGGCTTGGTGGCATCAAACAGAAGGCCATGGGAGTCTCACTCTGACTCTTGGTACAGAAGAGCCAAGTCTCTCCATAAAACAGTGTGAATTTGTAAAGCCGCAGTCTCCAGGGAAAGGCTTGGGGCCTCCAACTTCTCTTCCCTGTCCCTCTGACTTTTGCTGTATTTTTTAACTAGACTACCGAGCTGTCATGGGGCTTCAAAGGCTCCAGGGGCCTTGTTTTTCATGAACAATAGAGAAGTCAGGACTTTTCCCTCCTTGAGCTACAGACAAAAGCAAAGCAATATTAAAGACTGTAATAAAAAAAATATTTGAAAGTTTATGCATGGTATCCATAGGATTTTATATTCAGGCCTTATCTGGCATGGCAGCACTTCTAAACGTAGGTCTGATGTGATATAGTTCAATCAACAAACACAATCCCACAATGCACAGTCTGACTACTGTCTCATGTTGTAATGGTTATTGTAACGTGTCACATTATGATATTACTGATTGATCTATGACCCCAGATTGTTAAGTTAAAGAGAAAAATGGATATTATATGATAATGGTAACATCTATTTTCTTCTAAATGACCTACTCTGCCGTGGGGATTGTAACATTACCTCTCAGACTATAATATACCGTAACTCTGCAATTGTAAAGCTATGATTATTATCTCTGTACTGATTATAGGTTAGAGAAATCTCATTTATTCTCTTTCTTCTTCAATCCATACAGACATCAGAGTGAGTCATGATGTGTAAAGGACATTTCATCTCTAAAATCAATAACTGACGTTTGTATAACGTCACAAGACCAATATAAAACTGTCTAAGGGACATATTAATCAAATGAATCAAAATCTTTTATCAGACGTAGGTACGTTTTTTTTTTACTGCATACTAAGAATGAGACATTTTAGCATATCATATCTGAGATTATATAAAATCAAGAGTATTCTGAGGATACAACAATGTCACCATCCCAGAAGAATAACTTCTCTATTATTAGATGTTAGTTCTTAAAACAGTATTAGGACTTTTGCCCAAAAATGCTAGAATGCTGTGCTGCAAAGGGTTAATTTGAAGCTGATCTCAATTAATTTATATTTATCTTGACGGATCCAGTTTCATTCAAGGGCACGTAGCACACACAGTTCTTATGGATTTGTTTTTACTTTGCAGATCAATACACCAATACTGTAGGAGGAAAAATAGAAAATGGAGCGTACTTGGGTCTGACAAGATTGCATCTGTCTTGGGTACAAACTGGTCACAGCGTAGTCCATGATAGCCCTCCTTACACCTGTGAGAGAGAGAGAGGGAGAGAGAGAGAGAGAGAGAGAGGGGGAAAGAGGAGAGATTTGAGATTTGAAGTAAGACAACCCAAGCAGAAAGTAATGAAGTACGGCATGAACTATCAGCAGAAAAGACCTTGAGATAAGGAGAAACTGAAAAGTACAGAACAAGAAACCTAGACGAGACAGAGGACTGAACGGACGGGAAAAGCTGAGTGCTCACTGAGGACTGAAGTGGCGGAGGGAGATACAGAGAAACTGTCGAGAAGGGTGGGGTGAGAAGAAAGAGAGCAAAGGGAAGATAGTTGGGCAGGCCTAAGCAGCGCCTGCAACCTCACTGATAGCACATGACTGACAGGAATGCCAGGTCCCACTGGAGGAAATGGGGGTACTGGGATGGAGAGTGCTTGGCACGGTGCAAACAACCTAAGATCTACAGTGGAAAAGAAGCATTTGGAACACTCATAAACAAAGTCCTGGCACCAAGCAGTAATTTCTGCAAATATTTGCCATTGTCGTCAAACAAATATCCATGCACAGTTGATGCCTGCAGATCCCTCAGCTATTGTCATTTATATCTACAAAGATTATGACATTTGAGCTCTTTTTTGCACAGTAAGATTTTTAGCTGCACCCTTCAAGCACCCTGTATGGTCTAAAGGCATTTTAACAAGGCAGGCAATTGACGCTCATTGTAATCTCATGTAATGATTTGGCATTTTCCACAGTCAACAATCCTGTGCTGATACTTTATATATTTATATTTCCGCCATTCTAAATTAATGAATCATCAAAGTGTGTTGTGACATGAGTGCTGACTGTGGCAAGGTGTCATTGGAAATTATCCACTTCTGATACCAATTCCAATACTTGGTATAATTTTGGAAGTTATGCATTTTTTCACCTTTCAGTGTTTAAGGAAAGCAGATTGCCATGAGGGATAGAGTAAATTATTTTCTTCATATCATTTATGCGTGCCATTTGCTTTTCTAAATTGGCCATGAGGCTATGCGGACTTTTCTCAATATAATCTAGTTGAAAATGTGACAATTCACTGTAAGAATCTAAAGAAATGCTACAAAATTTATTCAGTATTGATTATTGCATTGACTTTGATACTGATACCAAAGTTCAGGATAACATTTGGTGTTGTTATTCATTACTCAGCCCTAGTTGGGCATAACACTTTAGAATAGCAAATGGTATTCGATAAGCCTTTCTCGAAGAGGACTTAAGCATTTTTTATTATCTTCAGTAACCGCTATACTGTGAGAACATTTAGTGGGCTGATCCATCCCTCTGTTCTTTCAAGGCTTAAGAGAGACAATTGGGGGATTTGCTTTGATGCGTCTGTTTGTACACAAACTTGTACATGACTGACTTATATGTCAGAATTGTCTATATTTTCTCGACTCCGTCACTCGATGATCTATTGTAAGGCGGCCGGGGGATTTACACGCGCATTATCCATAAATATCTGTCCAGCACGTTTCCAGCACAGTGCCACAGTTCCTACACATACTGGATGAGTGACAGGCCAGCTGAGTACCGTTCAGGTTTACTCAGCTTGGCTTGACCTGGCATGATAAGCCAAAAAAACATAGTGAGCTGTGTAAACTGAACTGAGCAGTGGAGATCACAAGTTAGGTTAAGTTGGGGATCAGAGCGGCAAAACGGTGATAGAATTTCAGTGTTTGTTGTGTCTGCAGCTTTTTATGTTCAGTTCTCAGGCAATCATCTAGCCTGTGTCCTCTATGACCCAGCATGGAACTGCATGACTGGTGAAAATAAATAAGATGTATGCTCCTAAAGGCGATATAATAACTCTTGGGGACATTGTGCTCACTACATAGTAGAAGCATTTGTAACAACCTATTAGCTTTGCATCATAATGCATAAATGGGCAGACATAAACATTGATCACTCCCATTCTCCACTATCAAATATAGCAGAAATACCATAAAGATATTTTTTTCTTGAAATCATTATGATGCATGACATAAAGGGTGAAGTATATAATCCTATGATGGCTTATAATGGCTGCAAATTGTTTCCATCCATTGCATTTAATGGATCAGGTGCATCATGATGGTGGAAAGAAAAGACAAGTTCTACTGGCTCCAGTATGGGGTAACGGCCGCCCAAGCTTCGCTCTGCCTCTTCTCTAATGTAGGAAGATTTGGGCACTTAACAGAGTGAAAAAGGTACACGCTTATAACATTACATTTAAAGTTGTGACAGAAAGCAATCTTTTACATGTAGTTCTTCACACCCAGTGGCAATTTTAATGTGGGAGGGCCAAGGAGCCGAGACTAAAATGGGGGGTCCAATGAAAATCAGCATAAAAAAAGAGCATGCGAGTTAAAAATGAACTATGATGCAATACATTTAAGGAATCACATACTTCTTCTCAACAGTTTCCATTCAAGTTTCCATCCCTGCAGGGACTGTTTTGATTTGCATTATACAACAACTAAAATCTGTAAGCTATATACAGAAACCTCTTTCTTCTGTTTATCCATTCATTTAACAGCAAGTAACAAGGTATTTCAAATAGGAAAATTATTAGGGGGGAACGCATGTTGAAACTATGTAGCATAACAAATGACTTGAAGCTGGATTGCTGAATCAGAACCTTATTTACTTGCTCTTATTAACTCCAGCAATTTGCCCAACACTTCCTCAGAGCCACGGCTGAGTCCTTATTGGGATATACTGAAATGCAAAGAGGCTGGAATTTGGAATGGAAAGAATGGAACTTGGCAATAGAGTATTAAAATCTGGTGAGGTTTATTGATCAAGATTTCAGAAAACATTTCATGTTAAAAGAACTGTTAAACTGAAATATGAAAACTACAATTCCAATGCTTGAGTTTTTTGCTCCAAAACCAGTACAAGCACGGGCCAGAAAGTGAGTTTTGAGAGCCATGAATCTCAGTACCTGGCAAAGTAATCACTGATTCATTGGTATTGATCAACAAACCTATCAAACCCTTGCAGATATAGTGTGGTCATTTTGTGCTATGGGGCAGTAAAAATGTTAGTTATTGCACCTTTAAATATGGGGACTCATTAACTGTTCAGCCGATGTCTGAAAATACTCTCCAACTGAAGCCTGTGAATCTTTAACCTCAAACTCATTATGTCATTTCACATCCAAAGTAACAACCAAAATACGCACACATGCCCGCACACACACACAAACCTCTAATAGTTCTCTGCTCAACCAACCAAAAGAGGAGATAAAGGACTTGATTCTCTCCTGTCATTGTCTCTCTCACTGCTAGATGTCTACCGCTTAATCAACCTGGAAATGACTAAGGCAATGCACCGGTATCCTCCAAGCTCGCTCATACACACACACCCCCACACGTCCACACACACAGACACACAGGCAGCCAGACAGGTACACACACACATGCACATAAAAAGAATTCATGTAGTCCTACTCTTCATAGCAGCATGCAGAGCTACTTGTAGACTAGTGTGTATTGTGGCTGCACTGACTTTATTAATGTTTGGATCACATCTACACACATCACACCACTATTTTCTACGCTGAATATCCTCACTTGTTCCTCGTGGTCACGGTTTATAATATACAGTACACAGTTTGCATCTTAGAAAGCCCACCTTAAGTGATCAGACATATAAACACAGAGCAAAATGAGACAGAGAATAGCCTTTTAAAAGCTGTCCCTAGCATAAATTACCATGGAGATAGACCATTTAAGACTAAACCTGTCACATTGATAAGAAACACGCTAAGGAAAATGCCACACGATGCATAACTCACCAGTCCGAATGACGAATGCAAAGACATTAGATTCATTATCAAATGAGAATTGCTCTGCAATATGGGAGAAATGACACTCAGGGGGCCACAGTGGGAGAAAGGCTTAAAATAAAAGAATGCCAGGAGGAGCTGGAACATTGGCAGATGTGTAGATGCTGTAGATGAAAGTTAACATTGTGTGGTTACATCAATGTATACTGTTAAAAAAAGTTAGAATACATGTAATTGCATGCCTCAGTAAACAGGGCACCTTCAGTTCAGTTATGACGCAGACCACGAGCGTTTAGGGTTCGTGTTTAGTTAAATATTCTAACATGATAAGAAAACTAATAATTCCTAGGTGTCTGTGTGCTAGGAAATAAGCCTACCTTTCAGCATCCTTATGTTCAGGATCTCTGTTAAAAGGGCGCCTTGTTTAGGTATAAAACACATGCAGTCCCCCATTTGATGCAATGTCAATGTGTCAATTTGGGTAAAACAGCCAATGACGCACAAGAGAATTTAGGGCGGGATGCGGGCTGGCCAGTCAGATTTCAAGGGTAAGCAGTGTCACCCCCACTACCGCTTGGCTCCGCCCCGGATCACACCGTCTTTCCCTGGGTCTGCGCTGTGATGCCTTGTTAGTATTCTGAATCACAAACCCGAAGGCAAAATGTCTGTCTGGCTATCTGTTTACGTCTGGGCTTGCTTTCTGTTTGTCTATGTCTCCATCTCTCCCCTCCCACTGTCTCTGTAGCACTGTGAAACAAGCTCAGCCATCCTTCAATGAGATGCAGACAATGCTTTGTAAATGTGTTTGCGTGAATGTGGAGTCGAATGCCTGAATGCACGATAAACAATGTGAGATAATGATACGCTTGGAGTACGTGTCTGTGTGTGTGTATCTTGGATGAGGGAAATGTGAGAACAAGAGCTTGTACTTAAGTGTGTGTGTGTGTGTGTGTGTGTGTGTTGGTGTGCTTCAATAGAAAATATCTGACAGTGAACCCAGATGTGTGTGGGGATTGGGGCACATACGACAGCTATCTCAGATGTGCGTATTTATATCCTCCAGTCAGTGTGTGTATGAATATCAGCTATAGTCTCTGAGCCTGTTTTCCCCTACCGCGCCAGAACTGTTTGTGACTACCCAGCTGCTTTTAACACATGTTCCAGTCATAGAGAAAACACACCTCCGTGTCTGGAGAATGACGAAGGGGTGGGGAGCGCTGCTTCATAACTAATCACCATCCTGCTTGTTAATTAGTGTGAAGAAAAATGGAAGATAGTTTGAGTGCAAGGGGAGGGGAAAGAGGTGGAGGGAAGGGATCAAGGAGGAAAGAGGGGAAGGGAATGTGATCGTGTTTATATGCAGCCAAACCTTTCCCTTGCCCTCCGACGCCCATGCATGCTGGCTCGCACATCTCCAATATATTAACTGCAAGACCATAGATCTGTCTTGACCACCAGGCAGGTAGCTTACTGTAAATGAAAAATTCTCCCAGGATGCTGGGCACCGACTGCCCCGACTTATCTGCAAGATTAAACATCTCTTGGGCAGTTGTGCCTGATGTGTGGTCCCCACATACAGGCACGTCCTGACATGTTCCTAATTCAGACTTACCATGTCTTTTTGGATGCACAGTACATTGTGCAGTACACGACATTGATAGTTTAAATGAAGTGAACTGAATTAATTTTATCAACTTCTATCGGAGACAAAGGAATAGCAACAACAATCGATTTTCCTATACATTACTTTACTTACTGGCAAACATGAAATAGATTCATACATTTTCTCTCATCATTCATACTCTGATGGTAGTAGCAAATGGGCAGATAGAATAATATATATAATTTAATGCATGTAAGTAGCCTTATTGACTTTCTACATATGATTAAATTAAACAGGCAATTATTCTCTTTTATGAAGCCTACATTCTAGGCTAAATTCAGCTAAAACCAATTTCTTGGAATTAAAGGCAAGTGCTTTTTTTAAGGGGACGTGTGAGACGCATTGAAAATCCAATTCCCCTAAAACTTTGGATTAGAAAAAATTGGCATCCCAAAGGGCAAATGGCTGAGTTCAACCCTGAATTGGAGCCTAAGATTGTGTTGTGTGGTCTATGCTCCCTATTTGTTGCCAGTAGGGGTTTCCAAATCCACTTTTGGCGCCAACATGTCCCATTGAAGAGCACTGTGCACCTTAACAATGGGTTTTATCAGCTTAATCCACTAAGAGGAGGCAGTGTAGGTTTAGTGCCAGGTTTAACGTTATCACAGAATAGCAAAGTTTGCATAAATGTTGTGGTCCAGCTGCATCTATCATAGAATAACAGGTATTGTAATACATTGCCAACATTCCCCTGTTTGTGTAATATGACCTAAGACTGCCTTGCAAATGCAAAATAGTAATAGGACACCAAATAACCAACATGTGTCAGATTATATTTCTTCTGCAACAGCTTGTTGCTATGCTCCATGCTATTGCTTGGAGGTGTCAGCACAAGAATAAACTTTTTAACAACAAATACAAATGTAAATAGCCAGTTGACTCCATTGTGAGCCAAACCAGGACAGTTTTGGAGATGATCATCCATAGATCCCACTTGTCCCACATTTCAAAAAACTGTCTACCATCATAACGGGTATTTGGCGCTGATTTTAACCAGACCTCAAAGCACCTGTTCTCATCAGGAAGTGCATTACTCTTATGAACCATAACAAGTTGGCCACAAATTGAAAGTTGCCAAAATGAAATAAATAACTTACTGGAAATGTTCAAAGATGTATTTATGCTGTCTGCATTAATAAATGAGAAAATAAACTGTATCAAGACGGAAACTTTGCTTGCTGCAAAAACTTGGCACTTGATTTCACCTATATATGATGATTGGGTGGTAAACAGACAGTATCTACAAATAATGTCAGCTTCTGGAATTTGGAATGCAGCTTTTCTTGGACAGAATACACCTTTCCCTTAATTGCCTGACTTGTTGCAAATGACTTTCTTCAGTCTCACTACCAAAGCAAATCATTGTTTGGCAGAAGAGATTCCAGCCATGTGCAATAGCCAAACCTATCACTTTGCACACGTCTTTTGACTTACTGCCACCTCTCGAAAGACACACTGACTGAATTGGGCGTTACCCCTAATTTGCATGGCCTGACCTACAGTACAAGTCATTATTACATGCATAATAAAATCAAGATTTGCATATGCATGACCAACACAGATGCAATGTGGCATTATGTTAATTCCAATAAATTACTGAAATGAATTATTTAAATTCCATTCACTGTGTGTGGTTAATGAATAGTGTGGCATTTTAATTTAGTAATTTTGAAGGTATAGCACCTGCAGTAGTGAATGAAACATAACTATTTTATACCACATCACGTCCCTCTTCAGAGTGTATAAAGTAGAAGATAGCAGTAGATGGAGGACATGCAGTTGATTTAAGCTCAACTTGCTTTCTACCACCGCCTAATTTTCACTACTGGGAAGGTCGGGATGACTGACTGAAATCCATTTTTTATAAGGAAAAAAATAAGACCTCCGGTGGTCTAATTTCTTTTATAATAAGAAATGCACACATGCACACGCACACACACACACACACATGCACACACATACACACGCATGCACGCATGCACACACACACACACACACACACACACGCACACACACACATACACACACACACACACGCACACACGTACACATAGCCATCCCTGCCTCACTTTCAATATCAAAGCCTAATCAGTGGTTGACACTTCTCTCATTGTTATTGATGGGCTCAGAGGGAAGAATAGGCTGCGAGTTGGCAGCAATCTCCCAGATTGTTCCATGGGAAAAAAAATACAACAAGACCAAAATGCCTCGGATAAAGACAGTCCTCTGCCTTTATCGCATAAGCCATGCATATTCCTATCTGTCTTTTGCAGCAGTGCACGGGGGAAGGTAAGGTGGACGTGATTTATACCTTAAGTGACTTTGATGGATGTCTACGGCTACGTGTGAGCTGTTTACATACAAGACTGATATGCAGGTGCCAGGATTATTATTTAAAATTGTAATGCTGTACCAAGAAGAGGCCTTTAAAGTGAAACTATGAGAGCGAGGTTATCTTTGAGGGACTTTCCTCTCTGTTTAAATATATTGAAAATATGTGGCTATAAAACTAATGTGGTCATACAAATCAAATAATTGGCATGATAAATATATAGTAAGTAGAGAATTAATTAGTTTGAGGGTAGTTAGGGAAAATTGAACGTACTAATAAAGCAATTTTATTTGTCGAGGAGAAAAGTAGGACGTAATGCAACAGTAGAACACTGTGATTCAAATCCATATGGTCAGTCACACAGTGGTAGTCTCAGAAACAGTTCTTGCCAAAAACAACTACAGTTCATTACATCTCCATTCCTAAGGGTTCTGACTAATTGAGCCTCCAGCTTCTTATAGAAATGTACAGTGGGGAAAAGTCAAGATAATTGTAGAATTATAAGTAAGGTTATATAACCATCTGCATGCCTCTTGTAAGGTTTCACTTTATCTCATACTGCATATATTTGACATCCCTGTATATTTTTTTCGTCTTATTTATATTCCTTTTTCTTGTACTGTAACCTCTTATTATTGCTGCTGCAATGTTCCAATTTCACTAAGGACATCATTAATTTTTCATCTTATAAGTTAAATATAAAAGTAAAAAAGGGTGCTGTGCATTCATCAAGACAAACACACATGCAGTCATACAGTACTATCAAATGTCATCTTGATAACCAGCAAACTGAAATATTTCAATACGAACACAGCACAAAAGTAACATGGGACAAAATGCTCAGGTCTGGTGTGCCCTATCTACAATGCTCCAAGAAGTCATTAAGCTCTTGGAGGATGGAGATGTTTCAGCTTGTTTGCCTTGCGTATCAGCAGGGCCGAACGTGAAACTGGTAGCTGGCACTGTATCACGCAGGAGTGCACACTACATCATGACTGCGCTCCCAAGCTGTGAGTCTGTAACAGGTGCTGTTTCAAAGGGCCAGAGATAACACAGGGGAAGAAAAGGGTGAGGAGAGATGGACAGAGTAAGAGAGGGGGGTGCTGTTGAAGGGGATGTATTCCTCTTCATCTTCAGAGGATTCTTTTCGCCCTTTCTCTCTTTCTGTGTGTGTGCATGTGAGTGTGCATGGGTGCACGTGAACACAATGGCAAACACACCTGGCAGCCTGGAAAATTATGTTCAGTTTTTTTACATTCAAAGGTATACTCTGGGCTCGGTGTTACCAGGAGCCCATGTAGGTATGAGGGAAGATTTGCACTTCCAAATTGTAATAATACTAACCATCTGCATGTACCATAGCACCTGCAAGTGGCCTTCTATTGGTATATTTTATTACTTACTCTACCCACTGCTTTTGATTTATAATTTATAATCTTACGGGAAAAGATTTCCAAGATTCTGAGGCACATTGGACCAAATGAAAAATGCAGTAGATCACTGAGGCTGCTGTTTGTAACACAAGGCTATCACATTTTCCCAGTGTAGGAATACATCATCACAATAATTACAATTAAAGTCAGTCTATGTAAGATATTCAGTTTAATCTAGCCTACAATCCTCTCAACAAGTCAAAAAATATGAACGAGGGACGAATGTCTAATCTGTTTGTTGTTGTCCCCTGTATTCAGCTCAATATATTTTTTACGGGGCGTAAAACAGCTCCTCCGCTATAGCTAGAGCCCCTTCCGCCCCATTTAACAGTTCAGGCTCAACCAGCTCCACCTCCCACAACAGTGACTGAAAACCCCCAGTATGCCTCTCAAAATGCCTTTGATAGAACAAGATCAAAAACAAGAGTACACACTGGTATTGATAGATGGGGGAACTTGAGACAGACCAAAACTGATGCCAAGTTGCCAATTTTTCTCCTAGACAGGTAAAGACAATTTACATTATCTAACATTTGCTATTTGGACTATTGCTACCGGGAAACTATAGCCCTCCTAACTAGATCTAATACCTCATTTCCATTACTCAGAACAAGGCGGTGCAGAGCTATGCAGGGCCGAGTCTGATAAAGACAAAGCCCAGCTGCTTCGTAATATGTTGCTATTATATACAGAGCTAACTGCACTAATGTTTGTTGCTCTGCTGTGCTTTAGTGGCAGGATGCTACTAACGTTATAAGCTGTTTGTCTGTTATTCTCTGGGGGCTAGGATCCAGGTTTAAAGAGCAAATTAACACTAAATCATGTGTTGCCCTATGTGTCCTATGCGTTGCTTTTGACAGCTGATGGAAAGCACCTGCTTTGACGTCACTGATTGGGGTGAGAAGTGCACCATGCTTGAAAATTTCAACCCACAGAGAGCAGTGCAGCGGCAATTTTCTGTCCTATTTAGTGTTGATTTAGTCTTTAAACTAGAAGTCATATGGGCTCTGTTGCCCTCTACAGGCTGGTTTCAGTACAATTCTAAGCCCCACCTACTCCAGTGTAACTGAATGATAGTGCCAGCCAATCTAATATTTTTTCAACATGCCAACGCCCAAAATTGCCTGTCAGTGACTTCAAAATGCACCCGTTTGTGACAGTCATTGGCTATGCAAACCGAGGCTAAGTTTAGCTGCCCAATTTGCTCAGAAATTTTGACTCGAGGACGTGGATTAGGTGTTATTTATGTTGTCCTCTGTATTCTGCTTCTGTAAATATACGTACAGAGCAGCGTTACCTAACACAGCACATGGGAGAGTGAAAACATTATAGCCCATCAGCTCTATTTATGATCATCATCTGGCCCTTTGGCAAAAGACTTGCTTAAGAACATCAATATGGTTTTATAATATGGTATAATGGTTTTGATGTGCCATAGCAAAAGAATCTATAGCTCACAAGCCCTAGAGTGTAACCTACAGTACGCAGACCCCCAGCCATTACTGTGCTGCACTTTGCACCATGTTTCTAGTAACATTACTACAGAAGTCATGCCACCTGACCATGAGTAATTTCTGCAGGTCCTATATCGTAAAGACACTACTCCTAACTGACTTGTGTTGTTATCACAATCAGTGTTGAACTGTTTGAGAATTTATTACGTTTGTTTTGCTCGGTGCATGGAGCGCTGATTGGAAGGGCGGTGGAGAAAGGTTGACTTTCTTTTGATTTAGATTCGTTATTGATCTTTGTGCCTGCAGGGAGCGCTATTTTACATAAATCATACACAGTGCACCTTTAATGCTGGTGGAGTGGAGTGAGCCTCTGAGCCAGATGGTTGCAAGTTTGAATCTGAAGCTCATGAGACTGGACATGACATCTCCCTGCACATGATTTTCTGAGGAATGTTTTCTTATTCCACCTACTGGTTAAAAACATTCTTATTTATCAGCAAGAGTAACATGATTTGCCATGCTGTGGATATCATCAGGGAGCAGCACACCAAACTGCATGAGGATGAATCTATCGGCCATCTTGTTCTTCATTCGGTTTGGTGTGCTGCTCCCCGATGAAGGCCACAGCATGGCCGAAACACACTGGAGTATGTATACGAGTACGAGGGACAGACTGGGCTTGTATCCACCAGGTGAGTGATAAATGGTGAATTTATAGCTGAAACGAATACAATGCACTGTGAGAGAAGACTTCTATAGTGTAGTGGTTCTGTGATATGTAAATCGAATGATAACTAGTTGGCTATGACTGTATTTATGATTAATATAACTGACTGAGAACATTTTGATTATTTCCCAGATCCCCAAGTGCTTGAGTGAGCAACCAATCCAGTATCTTCCTGAATCACCAGAGACGTCTGTGACTGTATTAATCATTGGACTTCAGCTATGGTTGCAAGCTACTGCCAGTTTACCGCAACACAGCCTGTTGGCTGCTATCACTATCATCCTGTGCATTGCAAAATTAGCGGGGGTGTTCGAACCGTGCCTTGAGAGGACATAACTTGATTATTAAACTGTAATAAGAGAGAAAAAATCACACTAGAGGCTCTACTTGTCACTGAGGTGTTTAAAAGCTTATCTTCTTTTATATCATTTACATTTATTTATGAAAAAATAATTAAGCTCAACTGTGTTGTTTGGTACCATGACGATATATAGAAAGGCAGGCATAGAACATAACTCATTACTTGTGTGTGGTTTTCTTTTCTAACAGCCTTTTTGACTCATCTTTACCAGAGGTGCTGAGTATTTTAGTGTGTGCAGCAGATTGCATCAATGTAGCCCATGGCAGGAGCAAGTGCCACCTGGATAATTCTTCCTTCTGGCAATAGGTAAATGAGGATTTATATGTAAAGTTTACCTCTCCCATTTTCAGTCACTTTATCTGCCTGGGCTTTAACAGTTTACAGTTTATCTTAGACTCAGGTGTCCAGAGACACACAAAGCGGGACTTTGTTTGCTTGTGATCCTCTCAGAGTAGAGTTATGCAGATTATTTGCAAAGACATGACCTTATTTTTCCCTGTTTGTAAATCTTGCTTCAGATCAACTAGCAACTTTTGAGTGGATTTAAATCTTAAATGGATTTAAAACCTGTAATGCCCCGCTGAGCTGAGGGGGAACTGGAGCAGATAATAGTATTACCTTTGTATACCAAATGCCAAAATACTAATTATATAAAGCGATGGTTAAATATACTTAAATTAAATTTTACTTGCATGTCTTTTCTTTCAATTATATTTAAGGGAAAAATCAGTCAGCAGCAGTGACCCTGCACAATAACATTTATAATGGTCCATCAATATGCATTGGATCTTGTCCTAAGAGTAATTTTCATAAACCAAATGTAGACTGACTAGCCAAAGCCAGGGGAATACACCTGTTCTTTGCATAAGCATGTAATGGTGCTCATTTTGTGCTTATGAAATCCTTGCCACCATATCAACCTCTATTAATCTCTATTTCCCTGCGTGTTCTTTTAACCTGAGCTGTAATGGTGCTGTAGACGGATAGCTAAGAATAGAGACCTTTATCTACATTAGTGCCTCAGCTTTGTAAATAACCATATCATTACATTTAGACGTCATTTGAATATCACAGGGTGAGAGGGAGGGAGGCTTTCCTTTAGACTAGCAGCTCAGTCTCACAGGAAAACGCATTGCCATTAATAGATGTGATTGTAGGGTGAAAGACGGTGGGGTGAAAAATGCTGTTTACACCAATTCTGCAAAAGTTGTGGCAAAACTTGACAAACTGAGATAATTTCTTAAACGCTTTCACTATCTCTGTCTTCTCTGAAGCCAAAACTTCCATGAGTGATCTCACCTTATTCATGAGATATGCCTGTACCTTTGCTTTAAATGCAGTCATAATAACCTACATTTTCTCCACCTACTTTCTCCCTCTTCCCTGAAGTACATAAGAAGAAAATCACACATTAGCGTATTCCAAATGGCACAGATTCAAACCCCCTGGTGACTGAATCAGGTGAATGTTTTACAGTGAATTAAGGGGTTACCGACTCCACTGTATGAGAGCCACTCAGTGGGTTGGACTGTTGGATGAATGGTAACAGGAGCTTTGCTTCTTTTGAGGCTGTAAAAATGTTAGTGACCCTGGAGGGTTTATACAATTGCATATACCTGGGGGAGCACATTGGCTCCCAGAGACCAAAACTGAATTCTTAAATAATCTTGGTCTGTCCTTGATCAAACTGAGAGAAATTTATCAATTCTGTTTAATAAACCACCTCACATTACTCCTATTTATTCCTGTTTTTACTGAAAGCACACTCACCAAAACTGCAACTGACAAGCACCATCATTACACCATGTTATTAGAGGAAATGTGCTTGTTGGTGTTCAAATCCACTCTACTACATGGAATATGGTAATGTTCACAGTAATAGTTGTACTTTCTGTACACGTAAGTACAACCAGTGTTGGGCAAGTTACTGAAAATTAGTAATTAGTTACAGTTAAAAGTTACTTCTCTCAAAAAGTAATTGAATTACTTTACCAATTACTGCATAATAAAAGTAATTAGTTACTAGGGAAAGTAACTTTTGCGTTACTTTTAAATGTCTGCTTCAATTCTCTTATTACACATAGCTATAATATTTTAGTGTTGCTGTGGCACAGTGTGGGACAAGACAACTGTCAAATTTTATCTATCATTGTACCCATTATCACTATGATGAAAAGTAAGTAGTGGAACAATAAAATACAATAGATATGTTTTGATAGACGTATTTATTGTAGCCTCGACAGGCCTTCAAATCAAGCATTAGTACACTGTGTGGGCTAAGTTACCGCACGGTAGCAGTGTTGCCAACTCTTTTCCAAGGAAAGTAGCTATTGGCTGCTCAGAAAGTCGCTGGAAGTCGCCAGATGATGTCATACGATAATTTGCATATCAATATATAATGCTGCACTTGTTATGCACGCTGCGGAGTAGCCCGTTTTAATGTAAGTGCTGACTCCGCCCACCCAGGCCAGTTTCGGCGTACGCCGGTAACGATTACAAGTGGACCCTATCCTACGTACAGCCCCTGCTGTGGGAAGCGCTGTGATCATCAGACCTCTCTGGATTAGACAAGCAAGTAGAGAAAACCGGCATCAGCCGTACCAATTTATTGCCAAATGCTTTGGGATTCAACACATTAACATTGCTTCCCATGGTCAGAAAAAGTCGGCAGATTTGTCGCTAGTCGCTTTTGAGAAATAAAGTCTCCAGGGAGGTTGGTCGTCTTTTGATTCACTTGCGCCATCATAAAGTCAGATGATCATAAACCAGATAATCCAGTAACGAGTAACGAGCCCATTTAAATTTCAGTAACTGTAATTGCGTTATTAATTTGAAAAAGTAATTAGTTACATTTCTAGTTACTGCCAAAAGTAGTGTAATTACAGTAACGCTACTTTGTAACGCGTTATTACCAACACTGAGTACAACACACCAGGAATGTCCGATATATGACATGATGTCATTCGCTTGATGATGATTTTATATCAGAGATGGTTAGGAACCATGAATTGGGTCAGTCAGGTCGGGTCAATGTCTTCAAGACCTTACTGTGTAAACACTGCTATCATGTGCACAGGCTTAAATCTAATGTTGTGTTTTTCTCCATGAAGATCAACAACATTACTGTTGCCTATCTCCCTGCTTCTCCTCTTGCCCTGAAAACAAATCTGGCTCTTCTTTCTTCTTTATTTATCTGGGGGTTCGTTCTGTTCTGTGATGCGTAACAGAGTGCAAAAGCCATGACGCTGCGTGTCTCCAGGCGTTGGCACTGATCTGCATTCATATCAGGAGCTGATCAAAGAGGCAAAGTCAGGTTAACGTTCTCTCTGCCAATAGCTAAGCCTTTGGTCTTTTTCATGGGCCCTCCCACTGCCGAGTAGGGACATGGCTGTTGGCTTTTTGAAAATTGTTTTCTGTAAAGAAAGAGGACACTGCCTTTTGTGCCCAACATTTGGGATGCTGTTGACATCTGCCTCAACAACCTTAATCCTGTCAGCTACATTCAGGATGATTGAGCTCAAATCATTGAAAATGCTAATGGCTCCAAAGGACCTACATACACACACACACATAGAGAGAGAGGGAGTATACAACACACCCTATGCAGCGCTTTGTCTGTAGATGAGGAACTGTCTTGAAGCCAAACCCTCTGGCTCAGCCGTAGCATCAGCTGGAAAAGATGGATTAGGGTCCTCTATAACCACTGTTACACTGAGGCACAATGTAATAAGGTGTGTGTGTGTGTGTGTGAGTGAGAGAGAGAGAGAGAGAGAGAGAGAGAGAGAGAGAGAGAGAGAGAGAGAGAGAGAGAGAGAGAGGGGAGAGGACACATCTTGAAGTCACTGGCTGCACACAGATACTGTGCCTCCTGTGCTCTGTGTGGCATGTTTACTTTCACTAGCTGCCTACAAGTGCAAGAGGTTTAGAGGAGTGTGCTTTGATAGAGATGGCTGGAGCAGCTTACACCTCCCTCTAACAGAACCCAAACAAGCGTCTGGGGGAAAAAAGAGATTGCTCCCATTGTGATCAATCTGACTGTCCTGGCCAACCAGCATTGAATGGATGCTCATATTTCTCCACCCTGCAGGAAGACACTGACACTACAATGTGCAATAAGAGCCATCCTAGCTAGGCTATATGTCAATAAAGTCATATTTTACTCAAATTTACATATATATCTATATCTCATAAGATAATTCTGGCAGAATGAATCCTAAACATAAATGAGTGTGAGTGAAGTACGCACTATTCCTCATACCCGGACTTCATTATGGTTCACCTCCATTTTAAATCTCACTCTAGTTTATTACACCTGCAGTAACATGAATAACTTTTAAACTGCTGGGGGCAAATGGAAAACACTGTACTGTCAAATTCAAAAGATTAATTGTTGAAGCCATAGAGTCTGAACTGTGGTTATTGCAGACTTAGACCTTTCAGGCCCTTACAGTACATTAGGAGTTAGGAGCCTGGACTCCTCAGACATTAAATACTGACAGTGTGAAAAGTGTGTGCATGTGTGTCTATAAATATATGATATGTAATTAATTTCATGAAGGAATATAAATTATTGGTCAGAATTGGTTTTATGCAGGTCGTCAGCTTAAAAGGCTTCATAAGGCATTAGAATTTATACATGCACATCAGCTATTTAGGTCCACTCTTACATAAAGTCTCCAAGCAGGACACTGGTAAAGCCACACTGCACACAAAATACAGAAAAAAGATACATAAGACATACAATAATCGAGGGAACATACTCCCAACCCCCTACTTGAACAAATGATGCGATTTCTGAATCTGTAGGATGTTTTCAAAATCCCAGCGTGTGGCTGTGATACACGTAGCCACTTCTGGACCACATAATAAAACACACAGGCAGGCATGAGTACCCAACATCAGACCCACTTTCACCTGCGCCTTTTAACTTTTTATGTTGCCAAGCAGTAAATCATGCTGTGAGCTCTATTAACATTCAGATATCCCATTTGGAATATCAGGCCTCCTATAAATAGTTCATAGCAATGATATTAAGTGTCCCTAGACAACATCATAGGCAAGTCACTGCTTTGACAGAGCACAAATCTGAGCACTGAAATCCAAGTGGAACACAAAACAAATATAGTCCTTAGGCGGTGAGAAAACAAAATCCCCCCTAAAAGATTTAGGGAATGGATTTCACATTTAGAAATGAAAAATGAGGCAGCAGAGTAAAGTTATAGCTGGGACACTAATTGGAAGAGAATTGGGCTGGAGAAATAACCTCACAGTCTCGCTGCTGGTGTCAACCATATAGATTTATGTGTGCTCTGTGTGGACAGTGATCTATATTTACTATACACTCTGTAAATACACCGATATTTTCTGATTTACCTATTGCTGACTTTTTCACGTAAATAAAGGCTATTTTTTTATGTCAGGGACAGCTATGAATTGCTATTGATTCAATTCTAATTTAATTCCCCTCGTTTTGCTATTATTGCCTATCTTGTTTCTGCTAGCAGAAGCTGAGATGCACTCGCTCTCGAGGCAAATGTGGTTGGAGCACTGAAATAGATGACCTCAGATGCTTTAATTACCCTTGATACTATGTGATATGGTCCAGCTGTAATTTAGTGTGGTCTCTTTTTGACTTGTTGGACTACCTTATGCTCTCATTTAATACGACTCTATTCTAAGCTTTGGACACATAGCAGTGCACAATGGTGTTTCATTTTGGAAATAAACAGAAGTGGCTGTTTGGCACCATTAGAAGTCTCCCTATTGGTCTTCACTGGAAATGCTACAAATGCAATCCAGCACCTGGTGGACATTTCACAGCTGATTTGAACCAGTTTTCAGTGAAATGACAACAGTTTGGAGAAGCGTAAAATAGAAGTATCCATATGCTATTTGTTTCACTATCCAAAAGTGCTAACAGAATAAACCCAAATTATGCATCTGTCTGGGCAACTGTGACCCCATCTATGCAGTTGTCAGCGGATACGCTTCCGCTTTTAGCCTGTGGTTAAATTCAGTATAGCTATAGCTATCTGTCTCACACTTCAGAATCACCGTTAAGAGGATGAACATGAAAGTGGTGGATGAAAGAAATGAAAATGAAGGGTGGATGAGTCTGAGAATCATAAGAGGAAAAACGTCACCGTGGAGTGCATCAATGTCACTCAAGCTCCATCCCCAATGATGGCGGCTAATTAGATTTTCCCATGCTCACCAAATCATGCTGATAGGGAGAAACATTTTGCAACTCAATAACCAGCTGACATGTACTGATAGCATTGTCAACACAGTCAGTTGTGCTGCCTACTAACATGGTTTGAGTGGAGAATTACACTTGATATTACAGATGCATGTTCTGCTTATATGCAGTGACAGGTATTATGGAGGAGAGAATCGTCCGTAATTAGAAATAAACAAATACATAAATAAATGTTAATGAATTCAAAAATAAATGCCAAAAAATGTACAGAAATCTGGAAGCAAATATATAAATAAACAGTGAACATAAATGAATAAATAGATGAGCCAGACAATGCATTAACAATTAAGAAAAATGTACATAAAAATGTATGTATTCTGTATTTCTCCCTACTATGATAACAAGGCTGTATCAATCAAACACATGGGTGCTGTTTCACACACTGGTGGTTGGTCATTATAGGATTTATTTTCTTGATTATGCATTCATTTATTGGTTTTTATTGATGTATTGACAGATTTTTCTCCATACACATAATTTTAACACATATATTATGTATTCATTGACAGATTTATTTATTAATTCATTCATTTCTAATTATGGCTGACCATCTTTCATAAGGTATAAGCTGCAAAGACAGCAAAAGATTGTTAAAAATGTTAGTACTCCTCTACTACGTGGATAATAGTTGTGTGTCAGCCACCTAAATGATTTATTTCCGTCTGCTCACTGATTAAATCTTTGTTTGGCCTTGATGTTGCAGAATGTTTTAAAGGAAATTAGTTAGTTAAAAATTTGCTCTACAGTCTTTAAAATGTGTCGTCTGCTGTTGCTCACAACCGTTCTTATTACACATCGTTCAACCAATTCATCCTTAATTTTTGTGCAACATTACGCTGTTGAGTATATGTTTATGATTTAACTAAGATTCCTTCTGGTGCCGAAATAAAAAAACAAAAAAAAACAACAACATCTTAAATTGTGTTCCTGGCAGCGTACACTGAATTTTTATTACTATTTTTGTTCAGTTTTTCATTCTGAGTCTATTTAAAATTAAGTTGTGGTAATTCACAGAAATGTTTCTTTGCCTCTCTTGGCCCACTCCCTATAGTAAAACTAATGAGGACAAGTGAAAATAACAATAGATATTAAATCCATATCAGATTCCAACAGGCAAAATGTTCAGGGGAAGGTGGAGATAGGAGGATTTTTTCTCATATATCCAAAGGCAGATATAGCCCATTTTATGTAACGCATTGGTGGCATTGTGCAACACTGTCATATTCTCAATTTCTGCAGCTAAAACTGTCAACGTTACGCAGATGTTTTCTCCTCCAACTCTTCTTCTTGCATGTGAGGTGCCGTTGTAGCTACTAATTAGTTTCTCATGCACTGCTGATTAGCTTTGCCTCGAGCCTGAAGCTCCCAGTGAGTGTGTGGGTTTGTGTGTGCGTACATATGCGAGGATCCTAATCACTTCTGTTGCCCCAAAAATAACAGCAACTCTGCGAAATCAATCTGATTGCGCTCGGTAAATAACCGCTTTTCACAAGGATGAAGAAAAATCAAGGTTTGTTTTCCACTGTGTAACCAACAATACTCGAAGCATGACCACGTGCGATTTCTGATCACGCACCTGCTGAATATCAAGTGGTTGCTCAGAATCGCTCATTCTCTTCCTTCCCCCAACTTCATTCTGAAGTGGCAGTGATAATGAGATTACATCTTGCAGTGATCAAGGATAACCTTCAGTGTTTTATCTCGCTGGATCTACCCATTCCTCCATATCTCTGAGCCTGACATTTTCACCTGAGAGAGAATTCAGCCGGACTTCTGAGCTTGTTAGTACCCAAACCATTACAAGAGAGGCGTCTTTTGGGTTATTTGGTAAAGAGCAGCCTATGTTAAAAGACTATTACGAGGGCAGCAAGGATGGTTTTCTCACAGAGGCAGTGGAAGCTCAGCGGGGGGGTACAAGCTGTACGGCTCCCTCGTGAGCTCACTTCAGTCGTTCGATTGTAATCTTGTTCTAATGATAATCTCTTTTTCTGACAGATTTCTAAGTAAAGCACTTTCTCTGCTAAATGACTGCCAAGTTCACGTTTATAATCACTAGAGTGGAGTAGGGTAGATTAGAGTAGACAACAGTAGAGTACATAGTACATAACAAGTGCATAATACAAGGAGCGCACGCGCTAACGCAAGGTCTTGACCTTTTTTCTACGCAAGAATGCGATAAACGTCCTTTGCGTTGTTGCGTACGTTGCTTATATAGTGTATACTGGTCCTAAATCTTTCATGCTCCCATGGGACAATTTGTTTTGCAGACAGCAGTCCAATAAAAAACAAACTGAATCCAACCGCCTTCTGAGGATGGCCAAATAATACTTCTATTGAATCAGAATCATGAACAAATGTTTGCTAGCATCAAAACTGGTTGAAAATAGATAACTTTAGTTCAGATCTGTGGTTATTTCGGTATGTGTTGCTCCAGTAGTTCTGTCTGAATGGGAGGAACACGTTGGACCAGTGTCTCTGACTAACTTTTTGCTTTCATATTTTCCCTCTCACATATTATACAGCTGGATAATCACTTTTGTAATCCTTGCGATTTAAGGCAGGAACCTATCTTCAGATTGAAACGTATAATCAAACAAAAATCTCTATCACAGAAAATTAAACTGATCTCTGGAATTATCCAACCATGCTGTTCCTTGCATGACAGCCTCAGTTAAACAGGTAAGCAAAGTAACCAAAAATGAGTTTTATCGCAGCAATTATCTGAGCAGAACTGCGCCTGTGAATGCATTCCACTCTTGACTTCTCTTTCATGAAAGCAGCATGAGCCTTCTCGCTCCCTCCTTCTTATCACACTGTCAAGCCAGCCTGCCTGCTCCCACACTGTGCTTGCCAGCAGAAAGGGCACTGCTCGTTAATGCCAGTGAGGTGGAAATGAGTCACAGCACCTTGTCACGTGGCTGATCTGTACCCCCACGGCTCTGCTGAGGAACTAGGGAACATGGTTTCCCCGCTCGTTGACATTCAGTGGTGCTATCATGATTGCTGTTCTCATCAAAATGAGGGAAAAGAGCAAATGCGCACTTTGAGTAAGACGCGGTGAACTGAACTGCAGGCCCTGGCCTGTGGCTGCTGGATCTTCTGCTGCTGATATGGCTTGATGTATTTTATTCTCTTCTATGGATATACATTGAACTCTTAGCTGACACCTTGCAGATTATAGATGACTGCAAATTAACAATAGTAGCTATGGAAGTGGAAGATTGTTTGGTTGTTTTAAGTTACGACCCAAATGAACTTTAACAATAGTTGTCTTCAAAGATACACATAAGAAATGGTTTGACCTGTTGTTTCCAAACATCTACTGTCTACTATCTACTGTACATTGTAAATGATTTCAGCTATAGTGTCTATTTGCATGTGTGTGATAATCTTGTAGTGAGCAAAAGGACAAAAAAATGTCATGCAGCCACACTTTGTTGATTTGCTTGAACCTGGTCTATTTTCAAGTTTGTGTAATATTTGATAAAATGAAGTTATATCCACCAGTTTTACAGTCATCTGTTTGGAAGATTGAGGTAGTTTACTCAGTGACTTTACACTGTCAACATTGCAGAAAGGTCAAGTCTCAAGCCACTTTGTGAACTGTTAAAGGACAAATCCACCCTTGGATACTCTGACATGGTTACATGTTAACAATTTGTGATGTTTATTGCTTTCCAGAAGTTTAGTTTGTGATGAAGTGTTGTAATTTACTTTTCGGTGTACCCGCTTCCCCTCTACCTGGTGTGTCTACTTCTACTGCAGTTAGTGATTTCTTACATTTCCCACAATGACTTTAGACAATCTCCAGAGAACGGGCATGAACTTGTTGCCTTCACCTCTAGGTTGTGCGTGTAGGTGGAGAGAGCGACAGCGATAGTGATAGCAGAGCAACAATTTTCCTGGTCAAGAAAAAGTGAGTCACTCCCCTTGCTCAAAACACAACATGTCTGGTGGCTGCTTTGCATTACAGTCTATTGAGACTACTGTCACTGTGGAGAAATTGGTCTCTCTGCCTCTTCTATAATTGATTTCTCACTGTATGATTGTTGAACATCGGTGCTAAATGGTGAGTCTAGATGCCTAGCAAGATGCCCTTGCTCTTTGATTCTGAAGAACTGACATCAAAACTCACCATTTACGGTTGATATTTTAGATATCATTTTAGATATATTTTCTAGCTGTGCTGGAAATATCACAACGTAACATCAAGTCGTCAGTGTTTGGCAAGTTATCTGCAGGAATAAGAAAAATACAACAACAACAAAATGGGCCCAGAAATGCAAGGTACCAATAGCTGCTTTTTTTTTTAACAGTGTTTTAGTGTTTTAGGGTGGATTTTTCCTTTACTGTGAAAGCAAGCTAAATATGATACAGAGTAGGTGTACAGAATTCATTTATGCATAAATTGCATTGCATCATCTGCTAAATCAAAACAAATCAATTAACACACCACAGAGCAACTGATCAGAAATCTTCTAATCTGTTTTCTTGCTGCCCAGGTTAGAAGGGACCAAGAGCTATATTTTTATTTGGCATGCCTTGTCTTCCATATTGATTTTGCATAGTGCCATTGCTCAAAGCAGCAGGCCTAATGAAGTCATGTGTCCCCAGCCAGGTCTAATGGAACGACTGAAGGAGCAAGGCTTTGGAACCTGAAAGGGCCTCCGGTTGGTGGGAACAAACCCCAGTTTTCATGGTGAAAGTGAGATGTTTGACTCAATTCCTTATGATTTTCCTTTGGCATCTGTAGAAGGTATATGAAAGAAAAACAGTTGGCACTAGTTTTGGAAGTGTACTGTGTTTGGTTGTATCTAAAGTGATAGGCCTTGCTGGATGTGCAGCATGTTCAATGCCAGATGAACCCTGAATGTAAACACAGTTTGAGATGGTCGGTTGGAAGAGCCACACTCAGCTGTCAGCAAAGTAGCAAGCCATCATATGCCGGCGACACTTTTGTTTTTGTCATGTCTCAATTCCTAAAGCACTTTTAACTTTGTTCTGTTGGGGACACAACAGAGTCCAAGTCCTATTCCTCACCCACACCTACAGTAGATGCCCATTCATGCAAGGGGAGGCAATTTATGGTTTCTGTCATGGAGATTCTTCAGCCGTGAACAAACATGGAAATGGCGAATCCCGCGACTGCTGTGGCATATTTGATTTGATTTAATTTAATTTGTTTTAATTTGATTTAATTTAGTTTTTAACCCTTCTTCTAACAAGACAAGCCAACAAAAAAAATTGTTCATTACTTTTACAGGTGTGCAGTACAGCCAGTATTCCACTGATAGCCAACCGCACTGGAGCAGATGGGGATAACTGGTAGCTTTTGAGGGAGGGAAGAATGTCACCTATGCACTCTTCCACCCAAATTTTCCAAATTTCCACTCCGCCCAAACCTGGACAACTGGAACCAGCAATCTTGTAGTCTTAAACACATTTCTCTAATCACTGTGTAACCACCACAGAGAGTCAGGAAGCTGAAGAGAGAAAGTGATAGCATGATCTGGGATTCAGAATAAAGCAGCCACAGTGTCTTTATGAAGCAACATACCAAACCAGTCAAATATGGACCAGTCCCTGATCCCATCAAGGTGATTCCCATCAAGATTATTTTTTTATTCTCAAGACTTTGAAATGCAAATTACATACCAGGGCATTACCAGGATTACGTGGATGAAGTTCAAAGATAATGACATGGACACCCACGACAATGGGGGTTATTCATTAAACACAACTGCAACTGCATTCCTTCATGCAAAATCTGCGACCTGTTAATTAGACCTGATTCATCAAGTTACCATGGCAATTATTACTATGAATCAGAGATGCTCACAAGTCATTTTTTGCAAGTCCAAGTCAAGTCTCAAGTCTTTTAGCTAGAGTCCAAGTCAAGTCTCAAGTCTTTGAGGGGCAAGTCCAAGTCAAGTCTCAAGTCTTTGGTCACAAGTCCAAGTCAAGTCTCAAGTCTCTTATGATTGTAATGAGCATTCTATCATCTGCTGCATGCCATCCGGTCTGCTTAGAACACTGCATAGCTATATCTAAGGAATTCAAAGCATACTGTATTATCATCACTCCTTTATCTATTAGCATACAGTATCAGCTTTGATTAGTTGATTCAGTAATGGCCGTCTGTCTGGGATGGCCTTGGCTGTATACTTGCACACCTCTTGGCTGAGTCAAGAAAGAATCAATGCTGCTCTGTCCCTCTGCACTGGCCACTTTTCTTTTGCTTTGTTGAATTCAGTAAACCTGTAGATGAACAGCATGGAAAATTAATTAGGTTGCTAATTATATTACTAAGATCTGGATGATATAGCTAACATTTTGTGTAGCAAAACCCATCTGGAACCACAGGGTTCTGAGAGAAGAACTGGTTTTAAGCTAATGTTGCAGGCTATCAATCTTTTTTTCTGAATATAGAGAGGGTGGCTAAAAAATTGATATAGACTAACGTTACTCAGGGTAACAGGAAAATATTGCTAACATTATAGGCATGCAATAATAACTGTAACCTATTTTTCAATAACAGTTAGAGTACAACAGTATTGTATAATTACACTGGGTCTCCAACTAAGTTTATAATCTACTGTAAATTAACACATCCCTCTAGCCTCTCAAACCCAGTGTAATGGTAACCTAATAAGCCTGTAACGTTACGTGGTCAACAATAAACCTGTAACCTGCCTGTAGCCGACGTTAATAATTAATGTGGTCTTTCTCTCGGTTTAACGTTAGCCAGCAGATGGTGGCAGCGGAACGTGGATGATTAAGTTACCCGACCATTTTTATAGTCATGGCAAAGTGTGGCAAGCAAACACACACTCACAAATATTAAGCGAATGCCAATCTAATGAAGTTAACCTCCCTTAGCTACAAAGCTAGTAGCAAGCTAACGTTAGATAGCTGATGCTGAGCTAAACATGTTTGCTAACCGTCCATAGGCGCTAACGTTAACTTTCACATTACCAAGTGACTGACCTATCCGGGTGCGTTTTCAGATGAGTTTGATGTGGTCCATCCAGCATCCTTTATTTTGATATCACAGATGTTGCATTTAGCGATTCTTTTGTTTGGGCCTTGTGTGAAGTTATTATAGCCAAAGGTTATGACAAATGGCACAGCAGCTGCAGGTGTGCTCACCATTGTGTAGTTGCTGCAGCTTACAGTCATCTGTGGCCGCGCGCACCAGATGCGTAAGGTTACGCATGATAATAAGGGAGGGAATGACATTCAGCTCGTCAGACATTTCCTTAATGTTAATGTGGCAAAAAAACATAAAAATAAAAATAGAGATTGTTCACAAGTCCCAAATCTCGAGTCCGAGTCGAGTCTCAAGTCACTGTGTGTGCGACTTAAGTGTGACTCGAGTCCAAGTCGCAAACTCGAGTCCCCATCTCTGTTATGAATCACATTACTATTTCTCTATTCTGAGTGGTAGCACTAGTGATAGCCAATGAAATCATTATGCAAATTAAGTGTTGCATATTTAACATCTACTGCACTGACTGTCTATGCTGCTGAGTAGGTTAAGTGGACTGCATTCAAGACATGACAGACCAAGAGAAAAAAAACCCAACTAAATTCTTGCCAGAACTCATTTTGAGAGAACAGGTGCTAGGAAATAACTCAAAATTGTTTGGAAATGACATGGGAACTGTAATTGAGTGGAAGAGGTTATAGGACTCCATTGCAGAAAAACAAGTAAAATACAAAACAAGTAGCTGTAGAATCTAAAATGATGGCGAGATGAAAAAAGCAGTGAAAAAAAACATCCATGGGGGCATGTGAAGGAAAGTTAATGCAAGAAGAGGCGAAGATTGGGTGATGTTTATCTCTCTGCAAAATATTTGCTCCATGACTTCAGGTCAAAGCCTGTGAATATTTCGGTTTATCATGACAGCATAATAGCATTAATGTGATGTCCGTATTTTGGAGAATTGATTGTTCTGAGAATACAAGCACCCCCGAGATAACTCCTCTTGTCCTGCCGACAACACAAATGCCTCCTCCCTTGACTCTATGTACAAAAGATGTCCTGGGTGCCTCTTATCAGCACTCCAACATGTCTCCTTGCCAGCAACCACTCAGGATGGAAAGCCCCCAGTCCCAGTATGACAGAGTGGGAACCTGAGAAGTTATCCACCCAGCAAGTGATAAACCAACAGGGGGAGGCCAGTGTTGACAAAGAAACAATAATTGGTCCAAGTGAATGATTAATAAATGGAAAGGGGCAAGACCAGTATCGCACTATACTAACCCAGGAACCCAGTGGCACCAGGGATCGTTACAATGTCCATGTCCACTCTGAGAGCGGAAAAAGTGAAAGACGATGGCTGTAAAATCGAACCAGAAGAGGCAGAAAAGTTGTATTAATACAGTTTGGTTGATGATCAAAACAAATAAACCCTTACAGTATCTTCCTAATGAGAGAACCGGTGTTTGATAATTAGTGTCACTGTCATCCGAAAAATAAGAGGAACCTCATAATGAGATCATTAAATGTGCAGGGGATAAAACACAATCTACATAAATCTGTAAATAAATGCCCAACACATCATGAAATGAAAAAGTGAAAAGAGGAAAATGTGAAAGGTGGTAAAAGGAATGGGAAAGGGAATATAGTTTCTGACAGAAAGCAATTTGGAATTAAGATGTGTTATTATGAAATCAAAATATAATAAATATAATCACATAATTGTGAAAATTATAATAGTGAAATGAATATGAATTTGGTACTATTTATGGTAAAAACAAACAAAAAATAACTAATTATCTACAAATGTATTTATATATTTGTTTCTATAATTACTTATTCTATTATGTCAACCTGACTGCACCCCATACACACATATGTGTGTCCTTAGCGGAAACTGTGCACATATGTTCCAGTGTGCATGTTGATATGTGCGGTTTGATGTGCCCATGCCCATTACGACTGATCTCTTCCTTCTTTACACTCTGAACTCCCTTTCACTGGCGGACAGCCTGCACCTGAATAATTTACATTGCTGCTAACGTCCTCAGATTAGACAGAGAAAATAGTTTCGGGAACACATGAATGTTTAAAGACGAGCCACTGAACCTCTCTGGTGTCTGGAGGGGCCTCACTTGTGTCATTAATTTGTGCCCAAACTGCTGTCGGAGCGTTGAAGCAACAGCGTGTGCCTCCATGCAAATTCGGCAGAAAAAAGACCTTGGACTTGGTGCAAGGAATCATTTGTTTCTATACTGAGCCCTTTCCCGACTCAAACAAATGAGTGAGAAGCTTTATATTTTGGTGCAAAATGCCAGGCTGCTGTCATCTTTAGGGGGAGGGGTGGGTGGGTGAATTTTAAGCCACCTCTTAGCATTGTTGGCAGTGTATTTGCATGTTTTGGCAACGTTCCCTGTAAGCTCTGCATACAAGCATTCACTGTGCATGTCCACACTAGCGTGCACACGCACTCCTCTTTTATCTCTTTCCCAGTTCTGTACAAGGTATTTACGTCAAAATTAAATGAAATTAGAAATGAAATTAGATAATAAAAAAGAGTGTTGCCATCCTTGGACAAACTTCATACGATTACTTGAAGATGAATCGTAAAATTTTATACACATGCTGTGTTTTGGCTGTTTTCATACAAAGGATATGAGGACTTCTACTGCAAAATAAAGTTTCAGGGATGGGGAATGCACCTCCTTTCCACATTTACCCAAATGACTGAGCAGGGCGCATTAGCATTCCACTGCAGACACTCTTGGCTTACAGTCCTGAAGCCAGATCTAAGATGCCAAAGATGAATCAGACTCTCAATTTAGGCATTCACACTTGTAAACACAGGGAGTCTATATAAAAAAGCTCATCTACCTGACTCCAAGGTTAACCACCATTTTTGCAAATTACTCAGAGGCAAATTGATGTATGATTACCACTCATACTACTTCTAATGGACAGTTGTGAGGAAAATCACAAAGCGAGAGCCCATCTGCTGCTCAGAGAATGATTCTGTATACTACTGTACACAATGTCATGTCACAATTAGTCCAAATTTATGAAATTTACTTAGAAGCAAATTTGGTATTACATGACAACAAGCAACTCAGTGTAGCATGAAAACAGTACACTGATGCCTCTGAGTAGGTCACAGCCCAGAACTCCCAGGGATCCTTTGAAAAGCACTTAAAAGTAAAATTGTCAAATTGGGAATTAATTTTCCAGACAATCAGTAGTCAACTGATTAGTTTCTTGGGAAGAGTTTTAATACAATAGGACCATTCATGCTGAGTGTGAATATAGCAAAAGAGGACCCAATGTGACTGTCAGTCTGTCTCAGTTAGACAAATCAAGTCATTTAAAATTTAAGAGCCATTCCCAAAATGAATTGAAGACGGCCTAAAACTTGAAGCAACTCTTAAATGGCAATTATCTTCTCCATGGTTTGCTCATCCATCTCAGAGGAAGATCTAATGGAAGATCTGGTCATGGGTTATTCAAGTTTTTTGTTTCTTGATAATAAGTCCATTCTTTTTGGTCTTGAGTACATTTAACTTAAGCACTGGAAATGATACAGAACAAATGGGAAGGTGCCAAAACTGTTTGAATCGTTATCATTCATAAAAAAAACTACGTACGTCCATTAAGCACAAAGGTGCAATGATCTCATATATGAGATATTTTGAGATCAGAATGATGAAGTCATTTCAATGATCAGTTCAAGGTTTGTTTATTGAGTGCAGATTTGGAAAAGTGTGAATGTCTCTGGATTGCTAGCAGTAAGACTCTGAGAAGATTCTGCTGTGTATTTGTTACAAAGAGTCAAAGTGTAGCACAGATGAACAAAATGAAAATTAACCAGTGGTTTTAAGGACATGCCTTACATGCCTTAAATGTAAATACGCCTCCACTGCAAATGTGCATCTTGCCACATGCATAACTTCTAGCTTGGAGTGTGCAGAGAGGGCCATCTGCTCAAAACTAGAAAGTCCAATGGATATTTAGTGGTATAAGAGAGGACCAATAAGCTGTCAATTGAAAGGGGGTAAACATAATTAGAACCACTATTTCCTTGTGTCATTTTGAAAATGTAACAACTCTGGTTTGTACAGACAGTGAGTCATGAAAGTACTTCTTTAAAGCTGAGATATTTCATTTCTAAAATTCAAAACAGCAGGCAGTTGACAGTGGCTTGGCCTTTCTAGTGTTGAAAGGCAAATTATTACACACCGCTATGCAGTAACTGAAGCTCTATATTGTGCCCATTTTGAAAACAGATGTGTAACACCAACCATGTAAACACAGAACAAAAGCATACTTCTCTGAAAGCATTGTGGATCAAATATTGCAATACTAAGGTTACATGTAATGTATCGTTAACTTTTTATGTGGTAGCATTTCCAAAAGACTGACAATCTTTCAAGCTATAATATAACATTGCGATACCTGAATAAGTGACGTGCATGGCCCTTCCAGCTGATGGTCAAAGTAACTTCAGAAAGTCATGAAGTAGAAAACATGCAAAACAAAAAGTGACAGCAGGATTCCTAAAGAAGTGAAAAAGTCTAATGAAGCAATGTTCGAGAGCCATTAAATTCAACAGTAAAATGATATATACAGTTCTTTTATACCTTAAATTGAAATTTACTATTAGTTTGGGGTCTGCATTCCATGGTACATTAACAACAGACTCTCCTCAGCCCCATTCCCAGGCAGAGTCTCACAGAGGGAAGCTA
This sequence comes from Centroberyx affinis, assembly GCF_046629955.1. Taxonomy (NCBI): domain Eukaryota; kingdom Metazoa; phylum Chordata; class Actinopteri; order Beryciformes; family Berycidae; genus Centroberyx; species Centroberyx affinis. The sequence goes on from NW_027278875.1 coordinate 246,125, forward strand.
CAGGACAAGAAGGACTGCCAGGCGGTCGTGCCAGATTACATAACGGGGGAGGATGAACTCTGACAAGGATTTTATGTAATGTGATATATCTCAGATGAAGATTTTCTCCTGCAGGCGTGGAGGATTTCTTGTTTTTTCAAATTACCCTTTAGCACAACTTCAGTGTCTGAGTCCCTGTTATCCATCTCACATCATCAACATCAGTCATGGGAAATAAGCGGGCATCATTGTTGCTCACAGCCACTTTAATTTCAGAGACAATGACGTGTCACTAGGTAATTCTGCTCAGTTGTACTACAAAGGGATCCTGTCACAAATGTGACTTTGGAGCTATAGATTTTTGGGTCAATTTTCAGTGCAATCGGAAACTCTGCTCTACTTTAATACTTCCTCAGAGCAGATTAAGATAAGCATCTCCCTTCCTGTCCCAAATTCAATGAAATGACAACCCCTGCCCTGCCCCTGATTCTGACAAGAGAGAACAGCAGGGCTTTGATATGTCTCGCTTAACCAAAGTGGAACTGTATTTTCAGTTAGTGTGACTACAGCAGACTGGGGTCAAACTTAGCTGAGCCTGATCTCGATGCAAGACTTCCAAGGGCAGAGGAGAAAACCCAGTGGTCAGGCTGGCTTTATGATTTGAATTCTACATTGCCTGGATGCAATCCAGCATACGAGCAATGCAAATTTTATGATATTCTGAGGGAGAGTGGGAAAACAAAGGCAGGCACAGTTCTAAATATATACAGCTTCATATACAAACATAACAGCAATTTCATGCCAAGTATAGACATACAGTACAATGTGATCTCATAAAATCCAAGCTTCAGAGTCAGATCTCAGAAATCACATTGAAATGACAAGTGTAACCATAGCCTGAATGTAGGGCTGGGCGATATTGACAAAACCAAATATCACAATATTTTAGACTGAATACCTCGCTATCGATAATGTGACGATATTTTGGAGATGAGTATTCGTGCTTTCAAGATATTTACACACAAAAGATTTTTGAAAATGAATAATGATCATTTGTAATATGTAATCAGTATTAAGTAATATGGATATGATGAGCAGGTAAAGCCAATCATTGTTCACTCTACTCAGCCAGAACAGACTAATAAGTTCAGAAAATTGTATCACTTTACTGTAACGCAGCCTTTAAGACCAGGAAGAAGTAACATATAAGTTATTTCACAATATTACAAAAACAAAAATCCCAGACGATATCTAGTCTTATATCATGATATCAATATTATAAGATATATCGCCCGGCCCTACCTGAATGTCATTCAAAAGAAAAAAAAAAATCTGATATGTGCAAGGTGACATGAGTGATTCAAATGTACATCTGCTATTATGAGCAACATTATGGGCTAACAGGTATCTTATTGAAGTTGGTGTTTGGTGGCTCATTTTGGAGTCTGAAATATCACTCAGTGGTTTATTGGCCACAGTGAACACCGCTAACCTTGCTATGTCACGCAAATTTATAGAAAGGATCAAGGACGTCTCCAAACTCTCCTGCATAGTATTGATCTGTAACTAACATGGCTGTAATGCAGGACACTAGTGCTAATGGTGGGTGATAAAGTAACTTGGAGCCACCAATAAACCCACTGCATCTCACCACTGCATCAATTTAAAGACTGGATAGCAGCTAACGGCAGCTGCAGAACGGGAGAGAGGAGGGGCCCGTGCAAACAGGATTTCTACATTTTTATTCTCCCACCATAAACATGAAGAGTCCCTTTATGGCTCCATTGTGAGGATGACAATACGAAAACGTTTTACCACAAAATGTGCAATTTGGAGTCTTTTGTGCTCTCTTGAGATTGTAAGCTCAATGTAGTGGCTGCTTTTGACTCAAGCCTTAAATATGCATGTGCTGAGAGCTTGGTTGGGGGAAATGGTTGGCCTTTTTGTTTGTTTACCATGTCTCAGGGGAATTTTTGTAAAATGGCTGAAGAAAGCTAATTGCCTTTTTTGTTACTCCTAACCTTTCACATTAAGATGCATGTAACTAGTACAATTACACGCTGTGCCAAAGGATATGTGGCTTTTTTCCCCAGCAGATTTCATCAATCTGTTCCCTGTGTGTACTGCATATACCTACAGTATGTGCAGACATAAACAGCACTCAGTTTCTGAGTGTGGTAAATCAGATTCTTACAGAGACAAGGGCTTGAACCTGGTTCCTCCTGTTGAAGGACTGTCTCTCTAACCACGCGGCTATCCTGACCCCCTAGACAGATAAAGGATTAAATGTGACCAAATATTTACTGCTAATACAATTATGGAAATGAGCGAGTAGAGGAAACATTTAAACCTGACGACATGTATCAAAAAAATAGTCATTAAAGAGTAACAGTGCCACTGCTGTGTGTATACTGACATAAGGTTATTATGAAGGGATAATTATTATAATAGCAAATCAACAGGTACACATATCTGCCAGGAGACTCATTAGCAACATAGCTGCAGAGATTTTTTTTTTCAGACTAACGGGAAAGACTAGTGAAATTGTGAGTTTGCTTACAGTTCTTTCTGCGATATATGCACAGATACTTTTGGAGACTGGATGATTACGTAAATAATGCAAACTGCAAGTAGTGAATATAATCACAGTGATGGTTTCATGTGCCCAAGAGAAGCGAAAATGGGGGGGGGGGGGGGCAACAAACTCTTTTATATGCTGCTTTCCCCCTTTTTAGTCTTGGTTTGGCAAATGACCAGAATCTCATTCCGTGTGAGCTCTTTTTCTACTTTCTTGTGGATTCTCGTAAATTATTAAAAGGTTATAGCCTTCTTTATATTATTCATGTACCCAAAACCAATGGTGTCCTCATTCCTTGAAGCGTAGTTTTGGTTTTGCGCAGCGGGAAGCGGACCTATGTACGCAACATTTCATCATGTTGACGGATGAGTTAGGAACTGTGCTGTCAGTTGGTTGGATAGACAGCTTTGATATGAGTCATGTATATGAGTTCATATGTAAGAGCTAAAACTGACAAGACAACATCTGATTGAAACATATGTTCAACACGCCACTGCATGAATACACCCTACAACATGCTTTGAAGAAAGTAGGGGCATGTAAGCCTGACAGAGTTGGCAGTGCAATCAAGAATAAGACAGATCCACTTTATTTGTGAACCATTAATTGCCATCAAGGAAATCAAATTGTCCCAATATTTGGATTTTATTCAACTCGAGGTAGGGTTTGCCAGATTTTGCAATATATGCAATTAAAGCTATTATTACACAGCTAATTGCTAAAGTGAAAAAGTATTTCCCCCAATCTTCATTGCTACAAGGCACACACAGGTTGATATATTCATCCAGAGATATCTTTTATGCAGAAATATCTCACACAGGTTTATGGAGTTTCACAGGGAATATTTAAGCTAGGAACACAGCATGAACTGCAGGTGATGCTGGAGAGAGAGAATCAGTTTCTAACCTGTTCTAACCTGAGAAATATTATTTTGGACTACTGTTGTTTTAGCAATTGATGATGTTTCACTTGCTAGCTTCCTAGATACAGAGTTGCATTTGAAGAACTAGAAGGGCACTCGGAGAGCGCAGACCTCCGCCAAGGTTCGTGCTATTATTGCTTGTTCGTGGGTCGGATCCGGATCCGCTCCAAAATTTAATGGGTTCTTCCTTGGCCCATGCTACACCCATCCACGAAGTTTCATGAAAATCGGGCCAGTAGTTTTTCCGTAATCCTGCTAACAGACAAACAAACAGACATACAAACAAAGAAACGGCACCGAAAACATAACCTTCTTGGCGGAGGTAATAAACGGAGCAGCTTATGTCTTGATTACATCACAAGTTAATGGGTTTGAGAGAGCTTTTCAAGTTCACAAATATTGATTTGGCTGAAGCAGATCATAGAATTAACAGATGAATCCTTAAATCGAATAGTATTCCCCTTTTTTGTGTAGTGCTATCAATAACTGTCATTTTTCTTAAACAGTCTGCAGTTTCAAATGCATGGCTGATATAGATTTTCATTATGATGCTGTGGCAAATTTCATTTTTCACACAAAAAAAAAAAAAATGTTCCAAGCCCTACAGGAAAAATGTTCACAGTTCACAGCAAATGTTCACAGCATTGTAACAATCAATAGGACATAGCTTCACTTTTTTGTCCAATTTAAGTTCAAGATCCATCAGGTACAGGACACATCGTGCTTCACACTATCACCACCCTTCCTACCCTTCCTCCCTTTTCATCCTAACCTCCCTCCAACCACTTGACACCCTCTCTCTCTAAACCAACTACACCACATCCATATTTCTATCTGCCCTCTCACCTTCCTTTGACCTTTTCTGTTCACTTTCCTCTGGACCTGCCTGTTAATCCACCTGCCTCTTGGCTGCCCGGAGCCTTGCAAATTGAACAAAACAAGACTGAAAGAAAAGTGGCTCAAATTCCTCTCACTTTCCATCGCTCCTCGCCTTCCTATCTGCATCTGTTTCAGCCGCTAAAACAACCTTCTTCTACTCTAAATTCTGATCCTGTGCTTCTAACCTAAGCAAATAATTCTCTATCTTCGTCTCTCCTCTTAACGCCTTCCTCCTGTCGTTCCTCTGAGTATTCTGTCATCTGCTTTGACATGAAGGTAGACAACATTTGAAGCTCTTTCTCTTAACTACCCACCGGCCCTGTCCACAATTCCCTCTCTACCTCCTCCTCTAACCTTACTGACTTTGGCTTAACTTTTCTCGCTCCTCTCTCCACATCTAGATGAGTTCCTGGAACTAGTCCGCAGTCTTGTCACTTTCCTGATTACAATCATCAGCTCCTCAGACTGTGTCCTATCTGCCTTCAAGTCAGATAGAGTTACTTCTGTAACACTTTAGAATAATGGAAGTTTTTAAGCCTTAAACTATGAGTTAACAAGTTTTTAGACAAATATAAATAGTGAAGTTGATGCCTATGTATGAATTTCTCTCCAAAGCCTTTGTCTTTCCATCAAGGCAAAGGGTGGCTACTTTAAATAATCTAAAATGTAAGATAGTTTTGTGAAGAGTATTTTGTATTTTGTACAAATGATGTATTGCTAATACATCATTTGTATCACTATATAATATTAATACATGTATAGTTAGACCTACTGTATATACCCTGCTTTGGGAACCAATAAAGTTCAGATTTGCTTCTAGTTTTGCCTGTTGTTTTTTGACCTGTTGTGTTACCTGTTGCCTTGCTCCCTGAACTGTAAGTTTTTTGATATATAAATGTGAAAGGTGTACACAAAAGTCCTCATGACATGTTTTTTTTTGCTCGATTGAAGTAGACTTTCTGCAAAACTTTCCACAAAGTGTGTTGACACACTTTGGTCACAGTTCTCTGTTTGAGAGACCAAAGTATGTTTGTCTTGTCCTGAAAGAGAGAATCCTCATAGCGGTTTTCATTATTTTCATTGCCTACTGGAGAAATTGGTTATGCTGTCCCCCGCGGGTTTGGTGTTCTCTTCTGACTTGGACCAGAGTGAGTTATAAATCATGGTACCAAAGGCGGGTAAAAGTAATGAAGATTCGAACACCATTGCCCAGGTACATTACTTACAGCATCAACAAAGGTCTTTTTATGAAGACCTAATACAACAGCAGGGAAAAACATATATTGGTGCCATTCAATGTTAATGGACTCCTTAATTATAAGTCTGATGAAATAACAGACTGAATTGATGACTTCAAATCAAGTCCACAGCTCACCCAAAATAATATAGATGATTTAGTCTGATTCATACAGATTATGGGACGGGGTAGGATATTACGAACCATTTGCACAAGCCTTCTCACCGTGACAGAAAAAAATGGACTAATCTCGCTACTACATTTTAATTTTCAAAGGAATTCCAGAGACAGCACATGAGAAATGGACTGAATCTAAGGAGAAGATTAGAAAGATATTATCAGAAAAACACACACTGGACCAAAGGCAGATTGAGTCTGAATGTGCCCATCACTCTTGGAAACATCAAGACGAAGGAGACTGACCAAGAGGTATAGTGGTCAAACGCTTGATGCGATGAGATGAGATTTAAAGAAAAAGGCAATACTCTGATGTTGTCCATCTGAAATGTAAACAACTGATCTCAGTAATGAGAGAGGCTTGAGAGGGAGGGGACATTTCTTATATAAGATATGATAAGCTAATCATACACCCATCCAAGCAGAAGTCTAAAGGGAATGCCAATGGCCTAGGGAAACCAAGGACCAAACCATAACTAATTAACCAGTTAATAACAGTGGCCACCAGTGGCAACCACACACACACACACACACACACACACACACACACACACACACACACAGGCACCACATCAATGTGTATTAAAAATATATATATATATATATAAAAATGTAGTTGAACATTGTGTATGCCCTTTACTCCATTCACTAACAGAATTTTAAGAGAGGCCATGTAGGGCTATAATCAACTTTACCGATCACACACACACACACACACACACACACACACACACACACACATATCGAATATTTGCACATACACATATTAAACACAGTCACACAACTGCTAAATACTCACACACATAAATATATGAGACACTTGCAGATACAGCTATATAGATAAAATACTTGCATTAGGACAACTCTGTACTTGTCCCCATGACAACACTATTAGGTCTTACTGCTGCCAAGGTTAACAGAAGCTGCCTATTTGCGAACTATGAATAGAAATAGTAGCTATACAGTACAATGGCAGGATTTCAACCTATTAAAATGTAGTTTCACCATAATTATAGTATTTATGCAATGCAATTAAAAGACATTTCTGCACAATGTGAAAACACTGTATCAAATGCCACAGAGATAAGGCCATGCAGTGCCATGAAAATTATTTGCCTCCAGTGTGATTCGCTACATTAATATCAGATTAAATTAAATGCAGAAAAATGTTCAAAACTGCAGAAAATCACAGGGGGGCTTTTATTTCCACAGCACTATACAGTATGTGATTTATCTTATCAGTATTATGGGCAAAAGGTTGGCAACACACAATACGTTTGTCCTGAAGAAATCAGCTACCATGAGCGATATTTCACAATTTAAATATTTTGATGACAGGCGTTTATCTACCATAAGTTAATGAATAGTTGTTAATATGATACGGGTGACAAATCTCGTTACTGCTGAGACTTATTTCATCTCGGAGGAAGAAAATATGGTTTTCAACATTTGTAGTGGTAAAAATAGGATCAGCTCCCGAGGTTTCTGTTGAAGCTTGTTCATCAGGTAGGTGTGTGTGTGTGTGTGTGTGTGTGTGAGAGTGTGTGTTGGCGGTGGTGGTGGAGGGGGTGGAGGTGGAGGGTTCTGCTGTTGGCACTTTGTCATGAGAAACTGCTAGGACATGTTGGCCCATGTAGCTCTTTTTATAGCAAAAAAAGCAACTGAAGCAACAGAATGTCGACATTTTCTACAGCTATATACTGCAGCCCATGAAGAACCACCTAACATGGACTCTAGTCACCTTTCTTCATGAAAAATTGTGTAAATAACTGTCTCTCCTTTTATACTTTTTCCCCTCTCTTTCTTTTCGTTTCTCTTTGCTTTTAGAGCACTCCTGTCAATTTTATTTCTTTTTAACCTTCTCTTGCTGCTCTATCATTTTCTATTCCTGACGTGACAGAGTCGCTTCTCCTGCGGAAAAGCCATTTAAATACTGACAGACACTGGACTGGGCTAAACCATTTTCTACGTAACTCAGTGTTCCAGGTGGTGGATATTTCGGGGTTGATAATGTAGGACCATTTCACAGCAAATTTCATCAATAGTTCTTCTTCTTTGCTTATATTAAGGATAGTTGTTGAAATCAACACAACAGAAACATTATTTTAGCCGATATTTATCAAACAATAAAATCTATAAACCATGGCATCTGTGAGGCCCTTAGAATCTTCGATCACAGGGGTGAAAAGTGAGGACACTTTTCACCCCTGTGATCGAAAAAATACATTTGTTTCAATCTGAGCATTTCAATGAGATGCTGGAGGTGTAGTGACACTAGTCTAATAATGGAGGTGGCAGTATTGATTATTGCACACAGAGTTAGGCAAAAGGCTCATGGGCTCGGCTGTGATATGATCCTTGTTCGCCATCATGGCGGTATGCGTCACTCCTCCCTTTTAATGTCTTCTGTTTATACTGAAATGCCTTCTGAACAAATTGAAAATTGTCTCGCATTCACATATATGAAACGTATATAGCATGTATATTCAGTTCAAAGCCTATACACAAACACATACACACACTCACACACACACACTGCTACTCATTATCACACTCACTTCACCTATGATTTCATTTTTTTAGAATTAAGGCAATTTGTTTTTATTTGCCTTGTGATTTCATAGATGTTGTTCTACCATTTTCCACCATGTGTTCTTTTTTAGTGTCATTTAGATTGTCATTTAGATTCTGTCATCCAATTCAGTTGTCTTTTCTTGTAATCTTGATGTTTTTTTTTCTTTTCTTTTTTTGTTATGGTTGTGTTTGTTTTGATGTGAGACAATTTTAGAATTCCCCTGGGTTTCTTTCTCAACAGCAGAAATTGGTAATTTTATTTTCTGTCTGTTTTTACCATTGTATCATTTTAAGATTGTTTTATATTGTATCGCTTTACTTCTGTGTTTTATTAATGTGCAAATGATCTAAAATACATGTAACTAATCTGATGTCAAAGAACAGGTTGGTGATTTTTATCAAACACGATTGTCACACACATAAAACAGAGGATTATAAAAACAAGAGACAGAACAAGTATAGCACAAACTCTGAGTAATGGGACCAGAGCTTTTATGTGTGGATGTAATGCATACTTTAGGCCTATGCGCGAATTCAAACCCAGGCATACGTGTGAGTGACTAATGAGACAGCAGTGGGCAACACCAGGGCCGTCTGCAGAGCTAAGCGAAAGACACACTGCATGGCAGTAGATAAAAGAGAAAGAACTGGCTGACAAGGTGGGAGTTAAGGTAGGTTGTATACTGTGCTGAATAAAAGGGCCTTAAGTCTGGACTTCAATACTGAGACTGTGTCTGATTCCCTGAAAAAGGCGGGACGCTTGTCCAGATAGAGCGGCTCCTATTGTAGAGGGTTTTGTTGCCAAGCTGTTTTCTTTCAAATGTGGGGAATGAGGAGTCCTGCATCCTGTGAGGGGAGAGCACCGGTAGGCGTACGGGGAGTAAGTGCATAGGTGATGTATTGAGATGCAAGGCCATAATCGATACGTTCATTTGCAGGAAGCCAGTGGAGAGAGACTAAGACCGGATTGTGTTTGTGTTTTCCGGTTTGCCAAAGTATTAAGGCCGGTGAAGTGTGGAGTTTGGCAGTCAGTGCATTGCAGCAGCCAGTTCTGAGGGGGGGAGGTCAGTTTTTCTTGGTTGCTAAAGGAAAGGAAATACATAATGCCGGAGCTATTTTAAGGTGGACATACTTTTTTGGACATTATCCTGATGTGATTCAGGTCAAATGAGAGGTCTGGACTTGATGCATTTCCAGTTGAAATAGGATGTTGGGGCAGGACATAATGCAGTGAGAATCATTCAAAAGCCTAAACCAATGGAATATGAGTCAGGGAGAGAAAAGCAATTTTATTTGATGGGAGGGGTGTAGAGGGGCAGGATTGTTCAAAAAAATCTGATGGTTTTATTGGTTAGAAATGTATATTTACGCCTACTAGTGCAACATGAGGTCACCATTAAAAATACAATGTTTTCCAGGAAGTAAAAGTAATGGGAGTACATTTCATGGGGACTTTAACACAAAGAGTTCTGACAGTATTCTTTGTGGTAACTGTATAGCTAATGAAGTGAAGACATCTGATAAATGAGTTCTTTGTAGCTTAGGGCCTTAAATGAGTTTTATCTGCATTGACTCAAAGAAAGTTGTCATCATGATTTTTAAAATACAGGATTCAAGTTTATTTAGGTGCATTGTATCCCCAGCTTTTAATGTGATGTTAAGTTGTGTGTCATCTGCATTAGAGCAGTAGAGATAATACAAAATCACTGAACCCTGTTGCTGAAATAAACCTTTGGACGGGGGTACAAGTTACCATCTAGAATTAATTTAGATCTGTTTGTCAGGTATGAGCAAAACCAGGTGAAAGCAGAACAAGATTTTCTTAAACGTCCAGGAGGATACTGTGAACAACAGTATCAAAGACTTCACTTAAGTAAAAAAACAAAACAAAACAAGGACTGATATAGAGCCCTGGTCAAAACAGCAGGTAATTTGTTACTACTCATTAAAGCTGTCTCAGCGCTGTGCGGAGGTCTGGAGCAAGATTCACGGAGGTCATAGATTTTTTGTAAGTGAGAAG